>NC_050593.1:29916803-30039303 GCF_013368585.1 Megalops cyprinoides
CCATATGCCTGTCAGAGTCCCAGTGGAGGCCTAGGCCCACCCCCCATCCCTGCCCCGGCCAATCAGAACCGATGAAGGCACAAGGGACATCCAAGGATTGTGTTGTAGCTGTTTGAAGAAGTCCCTCAGGTTCTTCCTTCCTGGAGAACCACCCATGTGTGCCCCACCATGCTTTTGGCAGCCCTTGCAGTTGTTACTGGGAGAGAAACTGAAGCTGTGTGATTTTCAAACTTTTTTTTTAGACATAACTGAGCAAAAGCCTTCCTTTATCCACCCCAAACCCCTGACATCATGCTCAGGTCTCTTAAAATGACAACTGCATGGCCTGTTTAATTTATAAAACCTTTCCTCCTTTGAGTCTCTCTCGGGCTTGTTGGTTTTTACTCCTTATCCATTCAATTGTACTTTTGAGACTGACAGACAATATATGTAGAAAGACTATATTATTTTTTACCTCATACACCTCTATTGTTAATAATATTCATCTGATAACATACATGCCAAGTGATCATTGTATCACATAGCATGTCTATACACAGGAGAGGGTTAAAAAGACATGTTCTGGATGATTGTTATTGCTGTAATATTTGTCAGCACACATTGCCAATAACAGCTTTATATGTTATTAACAGTAATTTATAACTAGAAGTAGAACCGTAACATGCTCATAATGAAATACGTGGAATCCAGGGTCCCCTGATCTAAGAGACACCTGATCCAAAGATTCTTGAAATTCAAGGTGGAAATCCTAGCTGTTGCTTCCTGCTTCTCCATTAAGGCTGCAAAACAAGGCTTCCTATTGGTTGATGCTGTAAGGATGTGCAGTTCTAGTGGTGGGTGGGAGCAGGCAGTCCCCAGCATTCCTCCAATCACTGAGCAGTACAGCACTTACATTCACAATATTCTGGCATAGCATGTAGTGAGGAGCCACATGTGGAAGTGCCATTTTTATAATAGTGAGATTGCCATCTTGTCGATAAAAGTCTTTGCCTGTCTCGCGTCTTGTGACCAGAGCACCCGAGTATGCGGGTGACTCCGCCTCTGCATGCTGACATCATAATGCACGCCCCTGCATAACTACACCCAGCCTGTGTGTCACTGTAAGCCAAGGGACCAGAGAGAGGTGACCTTAGTCCTTGTGTGTTGTCCTTAGTGCTACTGATGTTGGTCAATGAAAGTGCAATGTAGCCTGTGTTGACACTTGATCAACGGTAACAAGGACAGTGAGTGTGTGTTAGTAATGTGACTAATGATTCAAACTGTTACCAATAAAATAAGTATAGCAAATGAATGAAACATGTCCGTGAGGGCCGTCCAGCATGTTTTTACGAATGGGCGGTGACATCTTTCTGTTCCCTAGTTCCTAAGTTTTTCCCCGTTGGGCCTCTGTCTACCAATGAGACCCAGATTCAGTCCTTGCATTCCACACAATGGCCTGAAGTTTCAAGGCCTTTTACTAAGGACCACAAAGGAATGGGGTTAAGCCCCACACTTCCCACAGACACACAGGTTTACACATGTACGCACATACATATACACATACTCACATGTGCACATGCTCACACACATATACAGACACACACCCAGGTACACACCTACACATAAACACGTGCACACACACGCACACAGGCTGTGATCATTCCAGAAACTTCCTGTTTGTCAGGTCCCACAGTCTTCACTTCATTAAGGCCTCTTCACTTTCACTTGATAAACAAATATGATGGATTCTCACAGGGTTTGTTTTTTTTTCCCCCCATAGAGCAGTACGTGCAATTCAAAGTCGGCAGTGTAGCACAGTGGCAAGGAGCAGTGCTCATAACCGAAAGGTTGGTGGTTCAATTCCCTGCTTGGGTACTGCTGCTGTACCATTGGGCCAGGTGCCTAACCCAGAATTGCCAGAATTGTAAATATCCAACTGTGTAAATGGATGAAATGTAAAAATTGTAACCTATGTAAGTTGCTCTGGACAAGAGCCTCTGCTCAATGACAATAGTGCAGTGTTGTAGTGTAGAGTCAGCTGAGAAGAGCTCACTGCCTGACGTGCTTCAGCACATGTCAGGTAATGACTCCATCAGTGAGGAGGGTTCCCCCCTCCGTTTCAGTCCCCAGGCTCCACGCAGTCCTCCTCCTAGAGCGGACCTGAGACGCCAGCATCCCTAATAGGATTATTAGCCAAATTGGTTCCAGTTGAGAGCGATTAGGAATGCACTTATTTAGGAGCCGGTTGGGGTTTTCGGGGGGGGGGGGGGGGTGCCGGCTGGGGGTGAGGGGGTTTGGGGGGGGGGGGGTGTCTTTCTGCTTCTAGATCCTATTGTTCATTCTTATCATACTCTACTGTTTGTTTACACATCAAGATTATCCCGCCCATCCACACATACGCACACCCACACACAAACACATACAGTAATCCTTAAATTGATTTAATTACAGCTTGGTTCTTACAATAATGCACTTCTGTTGTGTAGCACCAGGGGACGAAAGAATGACCTGCTGAAGACCCACTGACATTTCTCCATGTGGGTTAGGATACTGCTTCTGATTTGTGGTTATATACATATATTTTTTAATCACAACACTCGGACAACTTTCGGCAATGCTTTCAGGGATTTAAAATCAATAATTCATAGGAATTAACAGTATAATCCTTTGTGCAGCCCGCTTCAAAATGCGTAAAGTCTTCTGAGTATACTCCAAATGCATGCACTAGCTCACTCTGTTAGAATGACATCAATAACACAAATATGCACTTTGTGTTTATGTGTATGTGCATGTGTGGCCTCTCTGATATAAAAACAGGTTGCTATACATTGTAGAAACAATATGTGGGAAAATGGCAATGAAAAAGGCATATTCAAAGGTTTTCAAATGTTGAAAAGACTGATAGAATGTGACGCTGACAGACAGACACTTTTACTTACATTTATTCTTTGAATGCAGACACTCATGCAGAGCAAGTTACTATTTGAACACCATTTCCACAGTGCAGTGCTACAATAATCGTCAAGCCATGCTGAAGAATACTTAAATACCAGGCTTAAATTATGAAAAAAAAACATGCGCAGACACACACACACACACACACACACACACACACATGCAGACTTCCTGAGTCTCGTCATGTACAGGATGACCTTATATGGGGAACACTGTGTTCCCTCTGCTCTGAATGAAATCTGAAATGATTTATGACCTTAAGCAGCGGGGGGGCCACTGAAGGGGGTAACGTATCGCTGAACATCTCGCCCTGTGCAGAGTGTTTCTGTACTGGATCAAGCAGCGGGGCTCGGGTGGCTGTCCACACTGTTTCTGCCCTGACGGACTAGACGGATACCCATGACACTGAACTGCTCCATGAAACCTATCCCCCCCCAACTGCCTCCCCCACAGAGGTCTCTTCTCCTCCCAGCATGGGGGGGGAGTGGCCAGCACTGCGGGATTATGGGTATTAGGGAGAGAAGACAGCTGGTCTGGCGCAAGGGGGGAAGAGGACGAGTGATGACCAATGAGGACGGGAAGCTGGAGAATCCCCTCCAGATGCAGAGGGGAAGAGAGGGCTCGTAGCTCACTCCCGAGAGCCCCACGCCGTCTGAACTGGAGACAGCAGTGAGAACGCACAGCGCTGGCCTGGATGGCGAACTTACGGCTTATCCTTGAGGGGGTTAGTGGATCTAGCAGAACCCAGTGACCACCATGTGACCAAACATCCTCCCCGAACTGAAACCGCAGATACTCCATGGGATTGAGGGTGGGTGAGAGAGGCTAAACATGAGGCTGGAAGGGAGGGGAGCTGGATGATACAACGGCTCCAGACGACAGTGAACAGCGAAGATGATCTGTTCTGTTCTTCGTGTCAACAGCTCGTTACAGTTAGATTACACAAGAGCTGGCCCAGTGGCCGTTTCAGTGTATAGTGTTTCATACTGCAAATCATCATAACAGCCCAGAGGGGTAACTTGCACATGCACATGCTCAGATACACACACACACACACACACAAAGATGCAATATTCCCTCATTTGTGCCACACCTTCTCCACATACCCTCAGGGCTCCTGCACCTCTGCGGAAACGCTCACGGGCTCAGCTCGGCCTATGCCGCACCCGGACAGGTTTGCAGCCAAACAGAGAGCAAGAGAGAGGGAAAAAGGTGGGAGATGGAGAGATAGAGGAGGGGATAGAAAGAATGGAGGGAGCCTCCAATAAATGATAAACTTCTGCCCTGGGGATGATCTCAGCTTATTGACATGCTCCTCGCCGGGGAGCTGCGGAGTATTAAGACACAAGGCCGTGAGCAGAGGGACACAATGAGGCGAAACACAACACCGTCCACATTGTCCCTCTGTAATCCTCCACTTCCCCTGCCTGTAATCCACTCCCAGAGGAAGGAGCAGGGACAGGCCCGAGCTCCTAAATCTCCGCCATCTCCCCTCATCCCTCTCTCCGCCTCCCTCTCTCAACCCCCTCATCACTGCCTTTGGCCTCTCTTTGCAATTGGCTCACATCTGCTGAGGACAAATGTCTCATGCCATTACAAATGCAACCACTGAGTGGCGCTGCACGTTATGCAAACATTACTGTGTACTAGTGGCTGTGTCTCCAATTTGTTGAGAACGCATGTTCTGATTTAACTCTTTTAATCGTCCTTGCCAGTTTACTATGATTCTTAGTGAAATTTGATACATGCATACTGAAGTCAAACCTCAGATTATTATATTTGATAATGCATTGTCTCACCTCCTTCAGGCAGTGGTAATTGCTTAAGTGCCTTACTAGCTGGAAGCAGATATCAAGCATCCTTGAAATTTCTGTTGATTCCTGTTCAGTGTCTGGTTTCACTAGCAAAGGCCAACTGCCACTGGTTTCACTGCCAACAGCCAATGGAAAATAACCATTCAATAATGTAATTTTCCAACAACAAAAGAGTTGTTTTCTAAAATCCATCAAAGTTTCACACAACAAAAAAACAGACACAGATGTGCGGAATGAGAAAGTTACCATGCAAAAGACGCAAGCACCAAGCCAAAAATAAACTATGGACATAAGTAGAATATTTGGAATTCACTGAGCTGCGGTCAGGGCAAGTGGGTTTATTAAATCAGTCCTTAAACAGCTACCACTATAAACAATGGCAGTATGAGGATTGGGAAGAAAGTGCTGGAAGAAACAGTTGGTGACTTTCTGTGTCCTGGAGTAACCAGCATCAGAGACCAGTGAGCGGTACTATACATCTCCCAAAGTCCTGCAATGGTGTCACATGATAGGCTACGACTCCCCCAAGCTCAAAACTTGTACATTGTGCATTGATTCTGCTGAAGTCAGAAGTAATGCACAGGCAAATAAGCTGCCAATACGTCTCACAAAACAGAACAGAAGGAACAAACTTACCAAAAAAAACTTTAAAATGCACCACAAAGAACTCCAGCCTTAAGCTGCTCACAAGAGCAGTACTTACAGCAACAGCCACACACCTATATTTAATGCACCTTTGATTAGGCAGGTGTGACCCGTTAACCAATGGCTGGCTTCCCATGCATATCCCCATACAAACAAATTGACAACGGGCAAACAATTAATAATTAACAGGTTTTCATGCAATTGATGAAACGTGATCTGAATTGGACTGAAGACAAAGGGCCCTTTGGAACATTTAGCATTTTAACAATTAACACAAACTGTCAGGTAACAAACAGTCTGTTTCTAGGGGAGGCGAAGGCTCTCCTTCCCAGTGCAGAAGGTTCATTTGTAGTACAAGAGCCCTTGTGGAAAAACAGTGCAATATGCTAGGTGTCATTCAAAATGGGATCTAAGAATGTTCATTAGCTAAACCATATGCATCAATGGAAATTAGAGAGTGAACATGATGAATGCGTGCACATTGGCCAGTCTTCAAGCATAGCAATGTCACCCAGAGTTCAACTGACGGTCAAAGCAAGTTCAACCTAAGTATGAACAGCACATTGCAAAAGTTTCTGGAGTTAGTAATAAACCACCCTTAATTCTACATACTGTTCTTCATCTGAACTGGTCAGGGGGAAAGTATTTTCCATTGACTGCTGATTTCTGCAGTTTTGTGAAGTTTTCTCACCCATCGCATGAGCTGCTCCCCATACATTTGACAGTGTGTTGACGTGAAAAACAAGTTTAGCCTACTCGACAAGAAAAGGCTTTTTCTATTTCTTTTCAAAACATGTTGACATTCTGAAGCCTTTATTTAATTATTTCGTGCGTTCGGGCTCTGTTCTCCGTTAAAAGTGAAAGTTTAAAAGGGAGAGGAGACGCTGCGACATTGTGCTGAGGGCTCTGGGAGAGGGGTCTTTCCTCCACTGTGACACGCTTTGAAGCAGGTGTCAGGACTCAGCCAGGGATCGTCACCGGCGCATTAACACTTCTGAGGCGAGCGAGACGAGTCACTAATTAATCTGAGAGAATGTGAGAGAGAGCCACACAGGCACTCGCACATTAGCCGTAACGCGCGCAGCGCGCTCCCCTCACACACCGACTTACCGCAACCTATCTAACTGCAAGCATTCAGATGTACTTACACGCATGCACACATACACATACACACATACACACACACCTGCTTACACACACACACACACACACACGCACGCATACACACATTCACACACACACACACACACACACACACACACACACACACACACACACACGCACACATACACACACACATACACACACACACACACACACACACACACACACAAGCACACATACACACACACACACACACACACACACACACACACACACACACGCACACACACACACACGCACACATACACACATTCACACACATGCATACTTCACATACATAAGAGATATTCACATGCACTGGCACTCACTCATTCTTACTCACACAGATGGTTTATGCTCACAGACAATATGACAGTGGGCTGCAGTTTTCCTCCCCAGCATTTCTCAATGGAGCTATCATCCACAATGCATGTTTTTTTTTTCATAAGACATGCATTTGAATGGCTTCACTTGAATAGTCAGCAGTATAAATGGCTACTATGCTATGTAAATTAACATGGGCCCGGAGTTAACTGGTGAGGCAAGAAGGCACTAAGAGGTGTGGTACGAATGTTTTGCTCTGAGTTGTGCTTTCTTGGGAAAAGTTTCCTAGCCTTGCAAGGGTGCTAAACCACAATTTGCCTGTGACAGTAAGTAGGACACCTGTATTGAGTGCCAATACCAGAATTGCCCAGAAGCTTAAAGCGATGTTAGGGCTTGTTGAATACTAAAGGACCACTGCCCTAACAAGGCAGAAACAGTTATGCCACAAGACAGAAATCATGATCGTGTAGTAAGTCCTGTGGAGTGAGTGTGGAAAAAAGTACTACACTGGGATGTAAGTGTATTCTCTCTTTCCAGAGAAAACCACCCATTTGGAGAGGTTTTAGCATAAGCGTGAATGTGAGTCCAGGGTGAGATGGTGTCAGACCCCCTGCCATCGTGAGGGTGACCAAGGAGGCCCAGACTCAGTGTGAAGTATGATCACCTCCCAGCCTCGGTTGCAATGTTTACGTCACAGGCGGAACAGGCCACAGTCGGGGACCTGCGAGGACGAACTGTGAGTTATTCCAGTGGGGTGTCAAATCCTGTATTCCAAACTGTGTTTGGAAATCAGTGCTCCGCTTTGACACCGATTCCCAACCAAGCCCACTTCCTGTGTCCAACCCACCTGTACAGCGGCAAAAGCCCTGTGAGTGAAAGGGGACCACAGCACTGTGATATGGGGAATGCAGATGTTAATGAGACATTACATTGCATAATTGTCATTCAGCAGATGCTCTTATCCAGAGCAACTTACATAAGTTGTACACAATTTTTACATGTTATCCATTTATACAGCTGCATATTTACCGTGGCCATTCTCGGTAAAGTACAGTAGCAGTGCCCCAGTGGGGAATCAAACCAGCAACCTTTCAGTTATGAGCCCTGCTCCTTACCATTATGCTACACAGCCACTCCCATGACACTATGAGACCATGATAACTTTGACACAAGATGTACTGTCTTGGCCTGATCCAACAACTGCTGGCAAGGTCAGGTAAACACTATAGTGGGTGCTGTGAATGGAATCAAAGTGTCACGCCCACTGGGCGTCGTTTATCCGGGTACTGTATTTTCATTGGCAGGCCCACCTCCTAGGACACACAGACACATGTAAAGTCTGTGGAGTTACCAACATAATCATTAGCACAGAGAGGCAAAATCCAGCCCGTTATTTAATTAATGTCATTGTGAATGTACATATATACAAACACTCACTGGCTGTTTGGCTGTTCAGCAGCCAGTACAGAATCCCCCCCCCCCCCCCCCCCCCCCCCCACGCTTCACTCTTCCAGCTGTAATTATTCTGCTCAGCCCTCAGTTGCAGATTGCACTGGGATTCTGGTCTGACAGGCCTGGCTCACATCAATGCCCTGTAGATAATGTTGTTTCAAAGAGAAGATCAGTTGGCCTTCGTCAGTCTCCCGCCCGCCTCTGCCGGTGCATTCATTAGGTTCGCAGACACCTTTAGCGCCCGAGCGATCACGTTCGGCCGCTCAAACAGAAACCAAACCCTCTGCATCTGCCCGCAGGGTCGCTGAAGGAGGACTCACATTTTCATCAGTGCGTGGCTTTTTAACATGCATCAGTGTGCGTTGTAATGTAATGCAATGTTATGTCATGTAATGTAATGTAACGTAGTGTAGCATAGTGGTTAAGAAGTATGGCTCATAATTGAAAGGTTGCGTGTTCGATTCTCCCCTGGGGCACTGCTGCAGTACCCTTGGGCAGGGTACTTAACCCACAATTGCCTCAGTAAATATCAAGCTGTATAAATGGATAACATTGCAAAAATATAATTGGTATAAGTTACATCTTATATAAGGATAACAGCATCTGCTAAATTCCAGTAAAGTAATGTAATAATGAAGGTAATCAAGACACCCCATAATCTGTACATATCACCAAGGGCATCAACATTATGACCAGAATGCTCTGGTGAATTATTAAAAGTGCATGCAAATGCATGCAGCTGATCCTATTGTTAGCTGCAGCCTTGCTTCCCTGTTATGTACCATATATTACACACGCTGAATGCATCATGTATGATAATTGCATTATAGCTGCTATGTTTGTAATGAGCACTGTGCCGCTAATTGATTAGGCCAATTGTTTGCCATTCTCCTGCTTTTATCCTCTCAAACTAACAAGCAAACAAACTTCAGACACTTTTTTTTTTGAAGGGGAACGCTCTTTCAAGCACACCCATAATGGGCCCTCCCAATACACTTTCACTCCCAACATTTGTGTGTCACTCCTTGAAGGCAGGGGAGAGGGGGGGTCCAGTCCGTTTCTCTCTTCCCCTCTAACACCACCCTGCCAAGCAGCCCAGGTGTCCCTCTCCACACCTCCACGCCCCAGAGAGAGACACGCTCACATTTGGGCTGTTTGTCGCCGGCTGAGGTGACAACACCTGTGCTCAGTTCCCCTGCTGACCTACGGGGGCATGTCATTTCACTGTCGTATTCAAATCGATAAGGAGCTCGATTTATTTACCCTAAATAAATGTTGGGATGTATAATAAAATGTAGTAGCATGTGTAGTGTACATATAAAATAGTATGTCACTTAATGTAGCAAAGGTAACTTAGCTGTGTTAACCCTTAACTTACTTGTGTTGACATAAATGTATCGACACAAAACAATGCAAGTATTTAGATGCACAATGTTTTGGGCCCCCATTGTGGATCTCTACTAGGAGGTTGTGGGTTTCATTCCCAGGAGGGGCACTGTGATTTTCCTCATGAGTGTGGCACTAATACTGAGGTTGTTTGAACCTCGTATTAGTTGCCCTATAGGCTGTAATTGTACAAATCTAATAGTACTGTGTTCTCAAACAGACGCTGCTCTCAGCTGAGAACTGTCTCATTGTGGAACTGTACACATCCTGTCCCCCATACTGTCGCTATACTTGCTGTATGCACTTTTGTAAGTCGCTTTGGATAAAAGCGTCTGCTAAATAAATAAATGTAAATGTAAACCTTGATTAATTTCAGGCTGTATAACTGAATAGTCTGAGACAACATAAGCCAATGAAAGCTACCCTAGGCAAAGGCATCTGGCCAGCAAGATAACGGGATCAACAAATAAAATCACCCTCTTCTTCTTTGCATTGAAATAGCAGGAAGAAATGTGATTATCAGCTCATTGTGTTCTTCAGAGGAGGTGATGTGTATTGAGACCCCCTAATTAAACCCACATGAGTGTATCAATTCCTCAATCAGCCAGGGCTCTGTGACATCACTGAGGGGAAAAGAGGTGCTAATGGGACAGGGGGACTTCTTACACGCTCTCAACTGACAAATCGAAGTTTGCCCGCAATAATGCATTTATGACAGCTGTATACCAGCTCTGCCGTTTTAGGCAGAGCTCTATGCCCTTCCATATAAATCAATGACTTCCACTTTTTCCGTTCTGCTTTCAAAGTCTAGCAGTGTGTTCATGGCATCTCACAGAAGGTCCAAGGGAAGAACGTGTCAGGGTCTAAGACTGGTTAGACTTTTGATGTGCACACAACTGCTGTGAGCGTATTCCCATTCCACCTCAAAGTGAAAAAAAGAAAACTGATTGAGGCAGCTTCATAAAATCACCCGTAGTTTGACTTTGCTCCACAGAACCAGCAGTCAGGATACCGCATAGCAAGATTCCGCATCCGTGATCAATGCTGAGAGAGAGGAAACCACATTTTCCTCTGAAGCTACTGTATTCTTGTGTTGTTGCATTGTATAAGCTTTGGCGGCTCAAATGTGTGAGGTGGACTGCAGTAAATTGCATTGAGCTGAAAGGACAGACAGGTGGAGGGGGGCAGAGACAGACAGAGGCACAGAAATAGCGGCCAGGGGGAGAGCGGAGAGAGGAGAGAGCCGCCAGAGCTGAACTTGACCCCCGGAGTCAATAATTAAAGACGTAAAGATGACTTTGCGCTTGCAGATGACAGGGGTGTGGGAGGAGTGGTGGTCACCATATGTCCTTGTCGTGGTTTGTGCCCCCCTCCCTGGAGCGAGGTGATTGCCTCTCAGCAGCCAGACTGACCCTCTCTGCAGGGGGGTGGCCAACATCCTCCCCTCCACGTCCACAACAATCAACTGCGGCGAGACAAATGGCCTTGGAGTGCCCCCACCCACCCCGCTCCCCTCTTTCTTCCTTTCAGTATTGTCTTTTTGCAAAAGGTTTTTCTTCTTCAGAGTGAAGAATGCACATGCAAAAAAAACTTATTATTGAATATTATTGAGCCAAAGGAAAGAGAAGAGGGTAAACAATGTAAAATTATTTTTGACATGGTCACTGAAAAAAATTTCCCATTTTATCCTTATTGGAGATCATGGTTTACAAACTGATATGGGATTTTAACAGTTTGAAGGAATGTTGGTGCAGTATTGGCTGTGTGTGGGTATTCCAATGGATCGATCCAATCTGATTTCATATTGCAAAGGCATTGTCAGAGAGCTCTTCATAGTAAGCATTGCATAGCAGCAAAGTGAGTTAGAACAAATATAACATAGAAATGGAGGAAAAAGAGGAAGCAATTAAATTATACTTTACCAATGGAAAAGTAATCCCTGGGAGTGATAGTGGTTAGCAGCAATGGCATGTTGAAACAATACTGGTTATTGAGAAACGTATATGGAATCGCTTACAGTTAGAATAAAGAGAAGTTTCAAAAACAATTGAAGTCAAGGGGGCCGAGGCTAGAAGAAGTGAGGGCAAGAAAACTAAGGACAGAGCGTTTACATGCTTCTCTGGAAGGCTGGACACATCTCCCAAACCAAATCTGGCGACTATACCAGAAATACGCAATAACAGTGGCTTTGGGTCGAGTTTAGTCGAACTCTGACCTTTAAGATCGTGAGTGCAGGTTAGGTCAAGTTGGAGCCCTCAGCAGGACTGCAATTTGGCAAAGGGATGGAAAAGAAATCAAATCAAGCTGGAGATCATGTAGCAGGAGTATGAGTCAAGTGGGGACAGCGTATAACGAAATACTGTTTTTCAACCGAGGAAAATGTGTTTGTTTGTGTTGAAGCTACGTGAACTGAACTAGAGCGTAGACAGAGGAGAAGAGGGGGGAAGAGTGTAGTGTTGTTCTAGAGAACCAGAAGGCTTTCCAGGCAAACAGTTCCCACACATAGCCACAGGAGATAAGAGATTAAAGCCTTTGTACCTGCCTTTATACCTAATGGTGCAAAAATACAGTCATTAAAAATACTATTAGGTATTTACCCTCTGCTCAACTGAGGGGAGGATCAAAAGAAACATACAAGCAAACCTTTGCCTTTTTTCAATTTAGACTGTCATTCTAAACATGTTAATTAAGAAAGTCAGGGGATTATTCTCAAGTAAACAGTGTGAAAAATAATATATCATCACAAAGAAAGCGGTTTATAGGTTCACAACACAGTTAAGAAGACAGAGGAACAATAATGGTTTGGGCCATGTTTTAAAATGTTCCTCTGAAGTGAATTACATAAATACATAGCCAGGTAAATGAGTAAATGAAAGTGAAGTATTCTGCCTTGTTTGAATTCCATTATGAATATTATCTTGGAGGAAACTACAATGAAGAGGCCTCTTTTTGTGATGCATCCCCTTCAATGACTTTGTTTCTGCTATTAACATGTCAACTACAAGTCTTTATTCTGATGGAGATTGCAGGGGGCCAATGGGGTTTAATTAAAGAGGGAAGAAAATCTCCATTGTTGTTAGACTGCATCACACTGGAGGTTGTGTGTGTGTGGGGGGGGAGTAGGCTACACCACAGAAGACAGCTTAGTGATTCTCTGAAT
Source organism: Megalops cyprinoides (assembly GCF_013368585.1). Taxonomy (NCBI): domain Eukaryota; kingdom Metazoa; phylum Chordata; class Actinopteri; order Elopiformes; family Megalopidae; genus Megalops; species Megalops cyprinoides. The sequence goes on from NC_050593.1 coordinate 29,929,662, forward strand.
CAAAACACTGTGGTCTTCTTCTGCCATGTTAGTAGTAGCCTGACATTTGGGGTGTTGGAAAAAAAGAGGAAAAAAAGAAAAAGAGTTGCAAGGAAACTAGAATTGAATGTTTGGTGCTGTGTTTGTCTTTTCACACCAGAGCAGATGGGATCTCCGAGGGGGGAGGAGCAACTCAGGGGGAATTGGAGGAATCCCCCACCAGGAGCAGGCAGCTCCCCTCCCTCCCCCACCCCCACCCCTACCCCCCTCCTCCCTGCCCATCCACCCCTCACCCCCATGCATTAGCATAGCTTTCCTGGGGAGATTCAAATGCTAGCCCCCGGGGTTCCAGAGCCTACCCAACACCACCTACCCCCCCCCCCCCCCCCCCCCACCCAGCACGCAAGACTGCGAGGGGGCCAAGGCACAGTGGCAGCAGATGCCAGCAGCATCTGTCTGGGAGACTGTAAATAAACACAACTAAATAAACAGGGACACGCGGGGACAAGGCAGCCAGGGCCGGGCCACACAGGGGACCCCACGCTCCGGAGCCGTGGAGACAGAAAGAAAAACAGCTTGTCTGAGGAAGAGCGACGGTGAAAGTTTGACCGGAACGTCACTCCCAGTCTCTCTCTCTCTCTCTCTCTCTCTCTCTCTGAGAAAGAGGTCATATTTAACTGGCTCCGGAAACCCTGAGACAGAATTCCTTTAGAGCAACAACTGCAAAAATCACAACTTTATGTTGAAAAAGAGGCAGGGGCACTGCTGAGAATTTCACAGAATAACATGTTTTGAGTCAAATGTGAGAATGTCACACTGCTCTGTTAACTTCATAAGCGCTATGACCCTAAGTCCCCACTAGGGGGCCACAGCTAGGACGGAGGTTTTTGCCACTGCAGCTTCCTTTGATTTTTTTTTCTTTTAACTCATCATTGCGGCTGTTTCATTTACAGGTGTCACTGATTTTATTGCTTTAATTGCTAGAGCTGATATGCAGTGTTAAACCACACTTGCTATTGTTCTTGTTACCTGGTGATTATATCAGGCTAACAGTTCAGTGGCTGACAAAGCAATTAAACAATAACCCTAAAACCCTAATGTGAACACACCTCAAAAAGCAACAACGAGGCCACTGGCTGACACTTATCCACTCCACAGTTTGTATATATACGCACTATATGAACCCATGAAAAATGGCTTTGAGAGTTTGGGGGGTTGACAATCAATTGCCAGATTTATTTTTTACTAATTCAGAAAAATATCCAGAAAAACACATCCACCCTTCCCCCCAGTTTCAAACAGCCGAACATACATCTAAACTGAATTTAAGGTGGTCTGTTCTTAAGATAAACATGCTTGTCACCTCCATCTTCACGTTACAGACTTGAATGATCACATGCAGCCTTTGTTTATGTGTCTAACTCATGGGCTCCATAAGGGCCACTCTGGTTATATTATCAGCGCTCTTTGCTTGACACTGTCATCCAGGGGAGCCTGAAACACTGACTGATTTTACGGGGAGTAATCCAGGAATATAATGCATCTTGCCGGAGGGCTCAGAAGCGATATCCCACCTGAAACTCGATCCAGTGAAACGGTGGCAGCGTTGCCCTGTTCTCAGAGCAGGTGTGTGGGCCAGGTGCAAAGGTATTGATACCAGAAGCCCAGGAACCCCCCCACCCCCACTGCACCCTCCCCCACCCATGCTTTCCCTCACAAAAGACCAGGGTCCACATGGAAAGTGACACTCCCTCTGTTTCCCTTGTTACTGTGTTAATTATATCAGCCACTTCAAGCAGTTTTCAGCCACTCCACTCACTACCGGTTAAGAGGTGGGGAGATAATGGTGGTGGTGAAGGGGGGGGGGTGGTGGTGGTGGTGGTGGGTGGGGGGGGTTTTAGTTGTGAGGAGGAAACACAAGGTCTCTATAAACTGCCTCCAAACGAGGCAATCAATGTAAAACACTTTAATAGTTAACATCGGAGAAACTTAGTTTTGTGGTTTTTGAGGCAACTTAACCTACCAACAAGCAGTCAAAAGTCAATATTATGAGGTTTGTGTGGGGCTGGGCATTTATTCCCCGAGTGTGTGTGTGTGTGTGTGTGTGTGTGGGTTCACGGCCTCATTTTGGGCACACAAATGAACACAGATGCTGGGGAGGTATTTATGACCCAGGCCGTAAAGCACTGTCACCATTGACCAAGAGCACCCCACTGCTTGAGGAAGTCCCCATTAACCTGGAGAGGACACGATCATGGAATCCTGAGCAACATGCCCTCCACAATAAGGAGTGATTGGGACTGGATTTTTAAAAAATTAGCTGTGTTTTATTGCAGTCAATGCTGTCTTGTACCCTGTGCCTGCTGTCACTTCTGTTCCCATGATGCACTTCTCTCATGTTGCCTGGCAATTTTTACCTTGTTAGCAGTAAAGTCAATCAGTACTCCAAACAACACACCCGCTACGTGATTCGCTTTAGGGACATACAATGAGTCACGCCTATCATAAATGAATTGCTGTGAGCCTGTAAGTGGCTCAGCTGACTAGGCACACATCTTGACCCTATGGCTAGGTGTCAATCTCATCTGGATCATCAGCCAACAATGATGGCCATGAGCCCACACGGGCAGTTTTGGTTTTGTAGGGGTGGGGGTAGAGGTGGGTTGGTCCATAGTGCTTCCTCCTGTTTCCGCTCTCAGGCACCCTGTGACTCGTAAAGATGGCCTGTGAGCCTCTTCGGTGACATCAGTTGAGCCACGCCAATGCTCCATTTGCTGATTTCTTCACCGTGGTGCACTGGGACTTGTAGTGTAAAAAATACCCATTGGCAGCATGTAAGTGTAAGGGAGGATTACATCAGTCTCAGTTCAACACATCTGCGTGAGTGCAGACCTCGTCTTTATGAGACGAATCAATTGTGCAGTTGGCAGCTCCAAAAAGGACTGCTTAAAGGAGAAAAAGCATTAAAAATATATTTCCATGGTTGAACTTTGGTTTGGGATCTGGTGTTGGTGTTACACACAGTAAGCCCTAGAGTCAGTCCTCCGTTAACCCTGAGCCGAACCCACTGTTTCAACTCGTCGTGTTTCCACAGCTGTGCTCTTTTAAGCGCCGGTTTAAGATTGCGCTCCATGTCAAATAACGTAACTGTATAACTTTCGAGGTAGAGTAATGATTTTATGCTGCCTTGTGATTCCCTCGGAATTTAGCAAGGGAGAACAACCGTTACTGTGATCATCCGACTCAAATGGTTCGGATCCCACGATATGCTCTGCGGCGCTAATAGGCCTTTTCCACTGAAAAATTTCCACTGTAATCCTCTCAAATGCACTGATATTAAGCTCCCATTTTACCAGGGAGCAGCTGCTAATGAGATTACAAGGCATTCCTCAGTCCTCGAAGGTGGGGAAGAGGAGCTCGGAATACCAGGGAAGAGGGAGAACAGGATAGCAGAATGCAGGGCAAGAGAGGGAACAGGAGATCAGAATATAAGGCAATAGAGGACAAGAGATCAGAATACTGAGAGAGGTGCACAGGAGATCAGAGTATAGGACAAGAAAGAGGACAGGAGGATGGGATATTTGAAAAGAGGGGGAAAAGATCTGGCAAGAGGAGGAAAAGGAGACTAGACTATTCGGATAAAGGGAGAGTAGCAGAAAGGGCATCAAAAGACAAAAGGTAAAAGCTACCCCTTCCACATACACATATACAGTAAATGCATGTAATTTTTTTCAAGATCATATGCATGCAGTAAAGTATGCGTGCATAAAGGTGTGTGTGTGTGTGTGTGTGTGTGTACATGCCCCATTCCAGCTCATGCAGATTACTCTATACTCTGGCTCTACCAAGCTCTGAGAGGGGGTTGATCCTCTCAGATACTGATTCCCAAAAATCTTTTCCGCTCTGATTGGACCACGTTCCTCACTGGGCACCACAGCCCTCTTGGGACATCCTGCCCCGACTAACATCCAAACATCCTCGCACCCCTCCAGAGAGAGGGGTCATCCACAGGGAAGCACTTGTGTTCACCTCACCCTGCGGGACAGGAGTACCCCTTCTGACGGTTGGGGGAGAGAGAAGGAGCCCACTTACCCCGAGGCCCAGGCTTTGTGTGCAGGGACAAGACAGGGATTAGGATGGAGAAGGGGGGAGGCACTTTGATGGCTTAATCCAGGGGGGACAAGGAACAAACACAGAGCTCCCCCTGGACTCCTCAAGCAGTATGGAGTAAGATCCATACTGCTTGAGGAGCCACCACTGTGTTTTTCAACCAATTCTGTGTGTGCGTGTGTGTGTGTGTGTGTGTGTGTGGTGTGTGTGTGGTGTGTGTGGGATCAGTATTTTTGGCTCTCTGTCCCCCACAGTGCCCACATACACATACAAACACACACATACACCCGCACGCACACACACGCACGCACACACACACATTCACACACAGACACACATGTGTGTGTATGTGTGTGTGTGTGTGTCCGCATGCATGCGTGCGTGTGTACGTGCGTGCGTGCATGTGTGTGTGCGTGTGTGTATATGTGTGTGTGTCCTTGTGTGAGTGTGTGTGTGTGTGTGTGTGTGTGTGTGCGTGTGTGTGTGTGTGTGTGTGTGTGTGTGTGTGTGTGTGTGGTGTGTGTGTGTAGGATCAGTCTCTTTGTCTCACTGTCCCCCGCAGTGCTGTGTGCTACATGTGCCCATTACAGCAGATCTGGATTATGTCTTTATCGACACCTTGATGTGTGGACTCTGCCTGCAAAGATCCCTAATCCTCTGCCTGTGTGTCTGCGGTGGCTGACCTCTGCAGGGGCTATTCCACCTCCTTTCACACCCCACAGCTTCGCCTCCAGCCTGGGCAAGCTGCCTCATGGCTCAGCCTCCAGTCCCTGCTCCTACCGCAAGGAAAAGGTCACGGACGACCTTCCTCCACTGCGACGGTAATGGTATGACTGTTAATCTGATTATGGGGAAGGATCTGGTAATCTGGGGGGTTTATCAGGGATTTTGTGTGAAAGGGATTTAGGTGACTTTTCAACTTGACGCTGTTCTGTTATTATTAGGCACAAAGGCGTCTCTGTTTTCTTGATAATCTCTCTTGTGACTTTAGTGCTACTTATAAGCACGACAGAGGAGTGCCAGCATTTTAAATAGAAGCAAGAATCAGAACAATGTGTGTATGTCAGCAGGTGTGTGTGTGTGTGTGTGTGTGTGTGTGTGTGTGTGTGTTGGCATGAATGCATGTGTATGTATGTGTGTTGAGGGGTGCGTTTCTGTGTGTCTGTGCATGAGAGATACAGTGCATATGCATATACTGTATGTGTAAGTGGATGTGCATTTGAGTCTATGACAGCAAACCTTTTCATAATGGCGCAAAGAGGAAAGCAAATTTTATTTTGAGGAACAAGTTTTGCAAAGTTGCCGTTCTTTGTAGATACCAAAAAATTCACGGCAGATAGGGGAGAAATTGATAGGCCACAGCAGAACTATGGCAGCAGACTGGATGCGGTATTGTTTCTTTGTTTGGCTGGCCTTCTTATCCCGGGAAATTGAGGGAGTATTAAAGGATACAGGTGCAGAATACAAATAGTGAGAGCTAAGTACAGTTCAGCTGGGATAACAGCACACAGCCAGAGGCTGGTGCAGAGCTACAATGCGACAACAGAGAGAAGTAAAAACAGGTATGGTGGATAAGCAGAGGATGTATGGTTTCATGCACTCGTATCTTTACCAGCTATCTTATGCCTTGTCTGGCCAGCTATTGAAACTTGTTCATGCTAATTCATTATAATATTGTTGACTCCTTGTACGGCTTTTTGCTTGTGTTGTACTCTGCCTCGCTTGTAAGTCTCTTTGGATAAAAGCGTCTGCCAAATGAGTAAATGTAAACGTTAATGTAAATGTAATATGTAACATATACTCTGGAAGAGGTAAGGAGACTATGCCATTATTTATAGGAATAATAGCAGTGTGCTACTCATTAAACCTGGATGTGAGCATATGTATAAAAGGTAAGTAATATGTCCCACCTGAGGTGAGGTAAGCATGGGGGGTGGGGTGACAGGGAGTCATAGGGCACGTGTGGAGGGGGAATATGGGGGAAAGTGGGCAGCTTGCTACGTGGTAAAAGGGCAGTAGAGAGGGATTAAGATAACAGCAAGACACCGCCACAGTGACCATGGCTCCCTAGCACACAATGTGCCGGCTTTGCGCAAACCTCCCAGGAATGTCTTTTAAGTGCTTCGTACAGGCCCTCGGCTCACGCGCAGAGAGCGGGGCGGAAGGAGAGAGGGCCGAACGGAGCCCTCAAGCTCTCTTGTTTTTGAACCCGGGCCTTTTCCAGTGAGAGTAGACCCATCGCCACCCCAGACAGTCTGGGTGGTGCCTCTGTCTATCTAATACCCCACTTCCACCATACAGCTGGAACCATGCCAGGACCTATACCTGTCTTCCATTGTAGAGTTGGAAACCATGCTGAATCCTATATCCCTCTTCCACTGTAGAGCTGGAACTATGCTAGATCCCATACCCTTTCCTACTGTTATGGTAGGACCAGGCTATCTCATTATATCCCATTTACCACTGTAAAGATGAAACCAGGCTAGCTCATTATATCCCATTTATCACTGTAAGGATGGAACCAGGCTGGCTCATTATCTGCCTCTGTAACTCATCCCACTAGCACTCCTGGTCCTGGTCAACTCACAAGTCAGTCATGAGGGGCTTTAGACATGGAAAGGATGCAGGAGCATGCCAACGCCAACACAAAGGAAAAGAAAACATGCTGTACTGTGTCGTCCATATTTAGCTCCAGGCAATGCTAAATGCTAGTCTGGATCCTGCTTCACTGGAAATGGAGGTAACAGAGAGCATTGGATTTGCTTATTTCAAAGGCAGGGCCACAACCAAACCTGGACCCTGGATTCAGTGTGCCCACATCCAGGCCAGAGCAGAGAGAATCCGAGAAAAGGCACTTTCCAATTACCCACCCAGTGGTGCTCAAATAATTGGGGTCCCGTGACCTTGTGCTCTAATTAATTGCTGCTTTTATAATGAAGGAAGTGGAGCTTGTTATCTGTGGCCGTAGCTTCGAGCAGCTTGTAACAGACAGACATGCAGAGATGGGGGTAATTTTTTTTTCTTTTCTTTCTTTTTTACGTTTTTTTTTTTTATTCCCTCTTTTTCGCTTTATTGAAACGTGTGGTGATTAGCCTGCTAATGATGCGCAGAGAGGCTGGCTGGTGTGCGGGGGTGGATATCAGTGTGAGCTTTATCAGATTCAACAAGGAATATCTCAGAGCTCATTACAAACCTGTGGCACAGGTAGACATGCTTCCAGGCATAATCCAGACCTACAGGTGCAGCACGTTAAAGTGCAGTGGATCTGAAACACACGAACACACACACACACACACACACACACACACACACATTCAGCGTGTGTTTGCCAGCATATCTGAGGCGTGGCTGTGATCATGGCCAAAATGTATGTTCCTGCATCACGAGATGGGACTTGGTAAATTAGGGAGGGTGTCCTCTGCAATGAGGAACAGACTGTAGACAGCAAAACATCCACACTCTCTCAGAGTCAGTCCTCTCAACATTCTGATTGTGGGAGAACTTCTAGGGTAAATTGCATTTAGGAGGATTTGACACAGTCTTCCCTATCTGCTCCGTCTGTCTCTCCCTCTCACTCCCTCCACCTTTCTTTTTCTCTCTCTCTGTCTGTTTCTCTCTTTCTCATTTCCTCTCTTTCTTATGTCTGAATTTCGCTAAGCGCACAGAAATAAATATATAAGGGAGGGAGTGGAAAATCTTCAGTGCCGGCTTACAGAGTTCCATTTGATCTTTAATTAAAGGCTCGGTGCAGTAATGGGGAGAGAGAGAGGAGAGAGAGAGAGAGAGACAGAGAGAGAGAGAGTGACGACGTGTCAGTTATGATGATGTGTGGTTATGTGTTCTGGCAATCGGACTGTGTGTATGAGTCTGTGTCTGTAGAGGTGTGCCTGTGTATTTAGCAGTTGTGGGTTTGTGCTATTGAATGTGAAAGCGTGCGTATGTGTGCTGGCTGTATCGGCATACTGTTGTGTGTGTGTGTGTGTGTGTGTGTGTGTGTGTGTGTGTGCAAAACCCAGATTCCCCTGAACCCGTAACTATTAGAACATGACTATAAAGAGAGAGAAAACAAAGCAATACAGATACTCTTTATCACACAAGTGCAGAACCTCTGCTTGAATACATGCACAAATAGGTTATTTAAGGATTCTAAATGATGCCATTACATATTTTATGAGTTGTCATATCAATATTTTTTAATTTCATATAGTTTTGTCCCAGTGAGGGAAATACAGCTCCTTCTGTTTAACGGTTGTTTCTGCCTCTCTCATGCTGGTCAAACGGAGGGAGTGAGGAAATGAACCAAGTGGTGGGGTGTAAGAGTCTTGGAGTGTGTGCATGTGGGGAGGGGGGGTCGGGGGGCCTCTTTGAGATGCAGAGGGGGTTAATTTGGGGCTCTGTGGGGACGGTCGATGGGGAAGGAGCCCCACGCCGGGGGGTGCTGTCCCTCCTGCCCGCAGAGGTTGTGTGGGGACAGAGGGTCACGCTCTGCCTCCTGTCCCATTGAGAGGGGGGAGAGGGAGTGGTAATGGGGGGGAGACCCCGCTGGGTGCCCTGGAGGAGGAGGGGGGGCGGGGGCGGGAAGGGGGGGACTCTTAATCTACCCTGACGTGAACAAGAGATTAAGAGATTCTTGTTGGGCAGCTTGTTTTATTTCTTAACATTTCCTGCTGCTTCTTGCTTTCCCCTGTAATTCGCCCGGTTTCAGTTGTGGCGTGAGTTTTATTCTTAGCATTTGAGCAGGGCAGAACAGAGGCGAGACGGCCCGGTCTGGGCAGCAGCGGCGGCGCAGGAGTGAAGCCTGAGCTGGACTCACAGCCTTTGCTGTGCTCTGTTTTTTATGCGCCTCTCTATTTTTCTTGGTAGGGTGACAACAGCTCGAGAGTGAAAGCCCAAATGTGTGAGTGTGTGGGTTTGTATATGCGAGACTGCGTATGTGTGTGCGTGTTTATGTGTGTGAGACTGCGTGTGTATGTGTTTGCGGGTGTATATGATTCTCTGTGGGTATGACTGTGCATATGTGTATATGTCTGTGTGTTTATGGTGCGAGACTGCGTGTGTGTTATCTATATATATAAGGCTGCTTGTGTGTGAGTGTGTGTGTGTGTGTTCATGTGTTTGAGATTGCACTAGTGTGTGTGTGTGTGTGTGTGTGTGTATGTGTGTGTGTGTGTGGGTGGGTGCGTGTGTGTGTTCATGTGTTTGAGACTGCACTAGTGTGTGTGTGTGTATGTGTGTGGGGAGGGTACTTGCTGAGAGGAGAAGCTACATGCTGAAAGCATGGCTCAGCCCAGGCCCTCTCCTGGAGTGCAACAAAGCTCAAAAACTTCCTTCCAATGGAGAGAGAAGATCTCCAGGAGCACCCCTCCCTAACTCCGTGCCACTGGCAAATTTCTTTAGCACCGGAGCCGCCTGACAGGAGAGACTACAGTGTTTCACAGCAAATTTATTGACAGCAAATATTTATTCCTGGGTCTCACATACTGTCACAGGCAATCCATCACCCTAAGGCTTTGACATGTCCTCAAGCTTATGTTTTTTTTTAGTATTATTATAATTCAAACAGCAGCCATGTCAGATTCTATCTCTACGGCAGGTAAAAGTAGCCTCGCCTAATCGCTCAGGAGGAGCAGCGAGGTCGAGAGCTGCATTCTGAGGTCGCACTCCTGTACTGACCCCAGCGAGCAGGGAGCGCTGAACTACAGAAAGGTAAATACCTCTGTCTTGTTCCTGGGCAGATAAAATGGTGGCTGTCTATTGTCCCGGCCCTCAGGGTCTTGCAGCCCTGCAGCCTTGTCTCTGTCGGCCGTGTGAAGGATGAGGCTGATAAACCTGCTCAAACTAAACACAGCAGACAACACTGAAGACAGAAGGGACGCCCGGGCGAGCCGTTCCAGGTCACGGTTCCAGGTTCCAGCCTGGCCCGCAAGCCGCATGCCAGGCCTAACCACACGCCCTGACCACAGGGCCAAGATAGCCAAGCAGCGGGTGATTTAGGCATTCAATCAGCACACAGTTTGGCGTTTCTGGGTGTAACTCAAGGTTTATTTGATTGCCTCACGACTGGGAAAATCAAGCCTGCATTTCAATCTTAGCCCTGATTCTGCTCTTTCACTATAATTGGCATCAGTTTGGTATGCCATCGGGTCTCCTGTTTGTTCAAAATTCACATCACACCTGTCACTTGCGCACTGAAATCATGCCTTATATTGCGTGGTGTGTCGGGTTCTATAAGCTAGGATAACTGCCCTGGAGGGTCACAGCCTTACAAGCTGATATCAGGCAGGCCTGAAATTTTTTGCAGATTCCTGTTCAGTGTTGGGTTTCACAAGCAGCAAGAGACTGCCAGCAGCCAACGAAACACATTCTCTTCAAAAAACATTCAGTAATGTAATCTGACAACCAAAGAAAACTTATGTTTTTTGTATGCTGTTATTGTTTCCTGTAGATCCACAGGAAAAGCCATGGATTGAAAAAGAGCGCCAAGCCAAACATACAAATTGGACAGAGGCACAATATGACGAATTCACTGAGTGGGCAAGGAGCATGAGGGTTTATTTAATCTGTCTGCAGATACCTAACCAGACAAATAATGACAGCATGATAAGAAATCGCCAGGCCACTCCATAGAAACAGTTGGTCTCTTTGTGTGACCTGGATTTATGTTAAGCACTTCACATCCTTATAAGGCAGCATCGCAGGCCAGTGGGCAGCGCAGTATGGCTGAGAAATCACTGCCGAGCACTGAAGTGTTGACAAATGATTCCCTGATTTCAAAACATGTGTGGCGTTTCCCAGAATTCTGCAGCGGCCCACCGGAATCGTGCGTCGGGTTCGCCTGCAGCGTGCCTGCTCGCGGGATTTCGATAATTATCACACGTGTCCTGAGCTCGCGGGACAGGCGAGGAAGAAGCAACTCCCTTCCCCTGCGCTCAGAGGTGGTCTGCGTGTATTTATCTCAGCTAACCACAATGGCCACCTCCAGATGTACAGAAAGGCTGGCTGAGCAAGGCAAGCCTGCCGCCGGGCTGGTAACTGAGACAAATAAGACATCTGTCCGGTGCATTTTCCAAACAGCACGTTTCCATCCTCTCAGATGTGGGGTTGTCCTTCTGCTGACTCTCTGCTGGCGGAGACCAAAGCGCTTTTTCCATGGCCGTGTTGGTACCAGGCTCACTGAACCTGGTAAGGATTCATCCAGGTTTCCACTACACTTTTTTTTTGTCAGGCCTGGCCAGAATCAACAGTGAAGCTCTGTACCCACAATCCACCTGTGTGTGGCCCGGTGACAGGCAGGACCAGGGTGGGGTCAATGGCGACTGTTGTGTCAGTTGGCCCCACAGTTGTCAGGATGTTACTGGAGACGCTGGTCAATATTATGTGAAGCTTTGCCGACAATTTAGAAATATTGCATGTCCAAATTGCCCTCTGCCATGCGGTCGTTCGAATCAAATGTGTCTTTTCCTGTCAAACAACATATTTACATGTCAGCTGTTGTCAGTTGCACTCATGACAAACCTTTAAGACAAATCACCGAAAGAATATGTAGCTGTATATTTAACAATTGCATCGTCCTAACAAAGGTCCATACACAATAACTAAATGTGTTGCCAACTAACATGTTATTTGCAAAAGAGAAAATAAAAATTTTACAAACATGCATTTTCCTCTCCTGATCTGGTGTCTATGCTTGTATAGCATTCCTTTTGTTCAGACTGGTGTGATGTATTGCAGCCCGATTCCAGTACTGCTAAGTGAAACCCAGCGAGCCCGGTCAGCCAGACCTGGCTCGGTTCTGGCAGGACTGGGTCCAGCGTGACCTGTTAAGTCAAAAAGGTGTGGAAAAGCAGAGTAAAAGGATGTTTTCGTGGTCAGTCTCCTTCCTTTTGCTCTGCTCACGTGATGCCTTTTTGCCCCTGCATTCCTTCCATAGTGCTCATTCCTCAGAAGACATGTGCTCCACCCCCCCCCCCCCCCAAGCCCCCACCCCACCCCCCTACCGTCATACCCCCCACCCCAAACCCACCGCGGACAAACAACCTCACATCACCACAAACAGACTGTAAACACGTCACGGTTCCTGGGTTTATCGCTTGCTGGTGAACCGGAGGAAATCACACATGTGGCCGTAACAAACTTCTGACACACATTCACTTGAATGCATACAGATGTAATTCCTGCTGATGAAATAACCTCATCATCATCACCATCATCATCATATTGTTATTATTAGAAGTAGTAGTAGTAGTATTAGTCTTAGTATTATTATTATTATTAGTAGTAGTAATAGAAGTAGTAGTAGTATTAATACTATCATCATCATTTTTAAGCTTCTCCTGTAGATACACTGAGGCCTGTTAATGAAAAGAGGCAGTGAGGGTCTCTTCCCCTCTGGCTCCATAAGTTCACAGGCGTGGGCCTCATGCGGTGGGGCTGCCTCACAGACTCTGATGAAATTCAGGTGACCGTAGGGGGAGAGGCTGGGGGGGGGACTTCCATCACAATGGGGTCTGAGCCAGGGGTCTGCTGTGTACTGTAAGACAGAAGGGGAGGGGGGGGCAGTTCAAATACGCGGCACAGAGTCAGACAATGGACTTTATAAATAATGTAACGTAATAAATAAAAGAGAAAGATGAAGGGGAAAGGATGAAGGGGAAATAAAGAAGTCAGTTACTCCTGAAAAGTAGAGAAGGTACCTACAGAAGGTAAAGTCAAACTGATGGCTATTTTCAGGGCTGCTGTACCCTGCAGTATAAATCCTGAATGTGTACATGACACAATATGACTTCTGTATGTTTGTTTTGGTTGTCTGGTATTTCTGTATGCATAGACTGAACAGAGAGGGACACATGGTTCGGGTCACTACAGCCCAAAACTGATCATCTCTACACATTAGTGCAGGAGGCTCTGCTCACAGACACACCGAGCGAGAGCAGCCACTGCATGCTGCTGCTCTCAGTTTATTTGCCTTAAATCATGTGCTCCAGGCCCCTTGTTCCAAAAAGTGAAAATAAGCCATTTCCTGACTAAAAGAAAAATGTGCACACATTATCCAGATCTCCTGGGGTCACTTCTTTAGGGTGCGTGTGTGTGTGTGTGTGTGTGTCCTTGTGTATGTATGAGTGTGCATGTGTGCGTGTGTGTATGTGTGTGTGTGTGAGTGTCTGTGTGCGCGCACGTGTGTGTGTGTGCGTGTGTGTGTGCGTGCATACATGTATGTGAAAGTGTGTGTGCGTCCTTGCGTATTTGTGAGCGTGCACGTGTGTGTGTGTGTCCTTGTGTATGTATGAGTGTGCATGTGTGCGTGTGTGTATGTGTGTGTGTGTGTGTGTGTGTGTGTGTGTGCTTGTCTGCGTGTATCCACTGTTCAAATAGAATATTGAGTGGAATTAGAGAAGGAGTCGGGGAGAAGTGGCTGAGGGGGATGGGGGCTCATTTAGGCCACGCGAAGCCCCCCAGCTGGGTAGAGAAGCTGCCCAGGATCTGGCGGTGTTTATCCAGCTGCTGCGACCACCCAGAGACCCCTGTAGGGACAGGACGGGAGCACAAAGGAATGACACGCTGAGAGTGCCAGGCTTTGTGGAGAACCCGGGATTCTGACCTGTGTTGAGTATTTATTCTGAGACATTTTAATGAAAGGATGTATGATGCCATTAATGCAGGAGCCCAAAGTTCAGCGGGAGACTTTTCAGATCAGTTCCTCAATCAATTAACCCAGCCCTGTTAAACTGTACTTCTCAGCCTGCATAAGGCTTGCTGTCTTATCCTCCCTTATCAGCTAGGATTGCCGGGATCCCTCCCGCCTATGGATATCCAGCCCAAAGGATAGAGTGATCCCAGTGTCTGTGTGTGTGCGTGTGTGTGTGTGTGTGTGTGTGTGTGTGTGTCTGTGTGCGTAGGTGTGTGTGGGTGTGTGTGGAAGGGGGGAAACATGTTCGATCTTTAGCTCTAACCTCAAAGCAAAGATGTCACTAACAACGTCCAAGTTAAGATCTATATCTCCATTCACTCGATTTCAAAATAAATACCGTAAGTGCACTTTATCTGGACGTTAATTTAGTGAATTGATATTCTATACCAGATATTCTGTTCCATATACTCCAAGCATGGCTTTGGGTGCCTTTGGGGTTTGAAGGGGAATTTTCCACTTTTTCCTCGTGTCAGAGATTTTTTGTGGTTTTTCCGCCCCTGGAGAATATCTCTCAAAATGGTAAATTACCGTATCAAATAACTTTGTATCTCTGTCTATAATCCAGTTTAGCTCAGACTCGGTGAAAGTCTTTCTTTTCCAAATACACGTGTGTTTTTTGTTCTCATTTTTCTCCACTGTTGTCTTTATATATCACTGCATTCTTTTTCCGCTATATACGCTTGATGTTGTGTAAAACTGTGCTTTTCTTTCCCCTTAGTTCGCTCTGAGCCGTACTCTGTGACTACCCTTTTGAGCACTACATAAATACATTTCACTGATTGATTGATATTCAGCGGTGCTGATAAAGACTACCAGGAGATTCATCATGTGTCATTGTTAACCACTTTAAAGATTCTGCTGTGTACTCGTTACTTTACAAGAAACCCGCAGCACATTCAATCAAACCCCCCTCTTGACGTCTTGCTGGTATTAGCACTGTTGTTGATCAATTCTGCGTGACAGATGTAACGATCCATTAAGAGTTTCTGTGAGAGACCCAGTAAACCAGCGCTGTCTCAAGTGTTAATAGAAGTCTCTGGAGCTCAGCCAAGGAAACAGGCCCTCCAAAAACAAACACCATTTGTCTCGGTGCAATAAAACTGTGCCCCGGCACTTCGCGGCAAACGCGTCCTACATACTTAAAAGCCTTAACCACTCACTTCTCGACAGACTACAAAAGAGACGAATAATCAATATACAAGGCACTGGGCAGATCTTGGCGTAGCTGTGTTTTTCTTCAATATTTATATATTTACAGAAACCGAGATGTACTGTGGAGAACTGAAAGGGTCACTAAGTTTTTCAGTGCTGGGAAGGGGGGTGGGGATGGGGGAGTCTTTTCATGGAAACTTTAGAGGAGTGGAATGTATTTGTGAGGGAGCAATATATATCCCCAAATTGCTTCTGGGTACAGCACTGACTGATTAGCATTAGTAATGACTAATTGATATTTCGCTTAAATCACCACCTTACGCAGTAAAGGGACTGGCTGAGGAGTGCGTGTTGAACGTGGGCAGCCAGCTCTGCGTTTCCCTGCTTCTTTCTGCCATGGAAGGAGCAGCAGCGGAGAGTGGTTTTACGGCCTGTGTTTGGTCAGCTGAACCCCGGGGTCTCACTCCTCCCCACCGATGCGTCCTTGTGTCCCAGCGGCCACATGGTTAAGTGTTAATGTCACTGTAAACTCCCTCCAAGCTCACACCCCCCCCCCCGATCTCATATCCGGTCGGCCACCCTGCCCCCCCACCCAGCCCTGGAGAGACTGCACAGTCCACAGCTCCCCACACATCACCTCCTCTCTTCCTAATGCCCTGCATCCTGATCGTTTCCATTTTAGCTCTGTGTAATCTCAATCGCCACCCATGCTTCTCCTCGGGTTTTTCCCCATTCGTCAACACTAGCAACCTTGACCTGTGACTAGTATGTTACATTACTTTATTGTCATTTAGCAGACATTCTCTTCCAGAGCAAAATTACATGGGTTAGAATTTCTACATGTTATACATGTATACAGCTGGATATTGACAGAGGCAATTCTGGGTTAATTGCCTTGCCAAAAGGGTACAGCAATAGTGCCCCAGTGGGGGATCAAACCCGCAACCTTTCAGTTACAAGCTCTGCTCCTTGCCACTATGCTACCCTGCTAGCAGAGCGCTACTCCGGGTTTACTCCAGTGCCCCTCGGGGTAGTGAGCTTGGCCTGAACTCTCTGGTTCTGTGCAGCAGGGTCAGGGGTGTGGACACGGTCGGCTCCTGCGCTATTTTGAGGATGGGAGCATCATGCGTTTGGAAGCTGATGGAGACTTAATACACTCGCCCTTTTGAGCAGCTAAGTCCCAGGAATGCCTGACGTTTTGCCCTGGTCGTCCTAACCGTCAGAGAGGAGAGGAGGGAGGGTTGAGGGATGTGGGATGTCGGGGGGGGGGGGGGGGGGGGGGGCTGAGCTCTGTGCTGGATAGCAGGAATGTTGTGGGGGCATTTTTTGGTCTTTTATCATCATTACTGTTACTGGTTGCGTAAGTTAATAATCTGACTAAATTGGCTCCAAATAGACACAGCAGGGAAAAAAAGGAGAGAAGACAGGTCAGCCATGCAGAGCTGCAGTCTGAAGCAGAGACACACAGCATGGTATGAGTGCGTGATGAGTTGTGAGGACTCTGTGGGAGTCAGTCAGACTTCCACTAGGATTACTTATCCTCCTTCTGCTCCCTCATCGCCATTCTCTCACTCTCTCCCCCTCTCTCTCTTCTGGGATTTACACACACAAATATACACACATACACACACACACGCTCACACGCATTCTCTCTGTCCTTTACAGAACTAACACATTCTCTCCTCAGCTTCAGGGATTTACACACGCACTCTCCCTCCCTCCCTCCCTCTCTCTCTCTCTTTCTCTCTCTCTCTCTGTCTCTCTCTCTCTCCCCCTCTCTGTCTCTCTCACTCATATCCAACTTCAAAGCGGGTCTGTATCGACCCCTCTCTCCCACAAATCATTTCCCTCTCTCTTCTCTCCTCTTTTCATTAGTTTTCCCAGATACTGAGTGATGTCAAACTCAGGCAGCTAGAGGGTGTGAATACTACAGAGAGAAATGTGCTGTTCTCCTACTCGCCCCCCTTTCATTTTTTGCCTGCATTAACACCTGACTCTCTCCCTCTCTGTCTGCCTCTCCTTCCTCTCCCCGCTCTCTGTATCCTGATCTCAAACACAGTCCCTTCTCCCTCTCCTCTCCCCTGCTCCCTCTCATCTCTTTTCCCCCTGTGCGTGTGCACTTCCCTCCGTAATGTTCTGTTAAACAGGGGCAGCCCTCGACATTACAGTGATTAAACTCACGCTGGGAACGATCAGGCAGAAGGGAAGGATTCGCGTGTTCCCCTCTCTCTCTCTCTGTCTCTCTCTCTCGCTCCCTCTCTCTCTCTCTTTCTCTCTCTCTCCCTCTCTCTCTCTCACTCTCTCTCTCTCACTCTTTCTCTCTCACTCTTTCTCTCTCTCCCTCTCTCTCTCTCACTCTCTCACTCTCTCTCTCTCTCTCTCTCTCTCTCTCTCTCTCTCTCTCTCTCTCTCTCTCTCTCTCTCTCTTTCTGCCTCCTCTCAGATCTTAACCCTTTCACACATCCAGCGGGACGAGCCGATGCCAGACGCAACGGCACGCGAGGGAGAAAGAACTGCAACTCCACAGCTGCTAACTGAGGGGAAATACAGCCAACACCACCGCCACACAATGAAGGAATAAACCTAAAACAC
Organism: Megalops cyprinoides; assembly: GCF_013368585.1. NCBI lineage: Eukaryota > Metazoa > Chordata > Actinopteri > Elopiformes > Megalopidae > Megalops > Megalops cyprinoides. Next base: position 29,947,183 of record NC_050593.1, read on the forward strand.
AACAAGTACACGCTGAGGAAAATGACCCGTTTCACTACAACTGCACCCCGAGGAGAAATGCCCGCAAAACTGCAACTGGCACATTCTCGCCGGCTCGCATAACCCCGTAGGCACAGGCGAACGTATACACACACCACATTCCTCGGCACTTTCACATACACACTGACGAGATAAACCTGCAACATTACAACATTACATTCTGAAGATACACTGTAACCCTGCAATTACACACTGAAGAGCTGGGTTTTTGCTGGCTGTCGAGGGGGAGTGAGGGTTTGCTGTATTGAGAGGTTTAACCCAGGTGCCAGAGTTTAGACAAGTATTTATGTGTTGGCTCCACTTATATTTGGGTGACAATGTACAGTCCTGGCAACAGCATCTAAGCACTAATAATAGCAGCAGCCAGTGACCCATACAGTCATTACATAAAGCTTTGTGTGTGTGCTTAACAGTAAAGACAGCATCAGGGCGTGTTTTGTGTTGTAAGTAGTATTTCTGGGCTACAGACAGTCAGTCACCAGAGCAGGCTGGTTTATAGATAAGGTCAGACTTATCTATAAACCTATAGCCAGAGGGGCAGACCTATCCGTCCACTCGTCTCAATAGAATGAGAGCAGGGCAAGCTTACCTACACCAGCACACCTGCATGACAACAATATGAAGAGAATGAAAACTATTTATATAAAAATATATATGTACAAATGTAATAAATATAAACATGTATGCTGAAGTTATCATACAAATGGGTAGAATGAGTCAGGAAGAAGAAAAACGCTGGAAAAGAAGGAATTTAACGATTATTCCGGGAAAAACTGGACATGGTTCCAATGCAGTGACTATGCACAAACTCCGTACTCAGCTGTTCAGCTTTCTCATACTGTTTATGGGGACTGGCAAACAATTAGTTATTAGCATTAGCGGTGAAAATTAGTGAAAAAGTGAATGGCTTAGTTGAGCTTGTGGCCTGTTTTTTTTTTGGCTTTATTTTTAAGAAATCATCTCCGTCTCGCTTAGCCCAACAGTCAAAAAAGAGCTTTCCTAATGAAAAAAAAAAATGATAAAAAGTAAAAGAGAACAAAACGACAAAACGGTGAAGAAAGGAGAGAAGAACAAAGCAGAGGGAGGTGTAGTGCGGGAGAAGCCTGTCAGTCCCAGACACCAACAAAGAGGACAAACCATTTATTTCAGGGCCTAAATACTTTCCAAATTCAGATAAAGAGAGGGAAAGCGAGAAAAAAAAGAGGAGAGGGGGAGAGAGAACTTTTTTTTTTCCTCAAAGAAGCTGTACACAATTGAGTCAAAGATTCTGCCCTGTGACCTTTGACCCACTGAGTCCTCTGAGGTCAGAGCCTAGAGCAGAGTCTGACTGCTGCCTCTATCTGGGCTGTTCCCAGGGTCTGCCTCTCTGTTTCTGGAGGGCTGTTTGAGATCTCCACTGAAGAAAGAAGAAGGGGTGGAGGGGGTGTGTGTGTGGGGGGGGGGGGGGGGCTGGGGCGAGTTACGAATTTAGTAGCAGTCTCTGAAGCTAAATGGAAAGGGGTGTTGACTGATTAATATTTATGAATTTGGGAACAGTTCTGTTTTTGTGAAAGACTGTGGTTTTCTCACGCAAGGTGGGCTGGCCAGGGGGAGGAATGTATTAACGCAGCAAAGACCGGGGAAGAAAGGGGCCGGTGGAGGACTGAAAGAGAGGCAGCAGACAAAAGAGATAGAGAGAGCGAGGGAGAGGGAGAGAGAGAGAGAGAGAGAGAGCGAGGGAGAGCGAGGGAGTCTTTTCCCTCCATCAAACTGAAGAAAGAAGGACGGAAAAATAAAAAGACTTTTTTTTTTTCAGAGTGGGGTTGATATCAGTCCTTGTTTTCCCTCTGTGTGGAGCTCTCAAGCTTGTGAGAGATCTGCTTCCAATCCTAAACCCCCTCGAAGGGCCAGAACAGTCCGGCACCACTGCATATCAGCAGAGCAGTCTGTGTAGGTGTTATCAAGTCAGGTGCTGGGAGACATCTGCAAGAGACAAAAAAACAGGGGTAAACAAAGAAGAGAAGATAAATACAATATTTACCACAATTAAAACTATGATTTGTGTTGTCAGGCAGTAAGATGCGTGAACATCTTACAGTGATGCATTTGATAACTGAAGGGGTAAATACATTATAATGCAGCAATGATAAACTCACTATGAATACCTGCTCCTGTGCTCCTGGTGTCTTTGATTCTCTCCTCTCCGAATCAGGAACAATTCCAAATCCCATATTGGCACTGTGGGGGGGGGGGGGGGGGGGCTACAGCACAGTGCTAGACCCCGATGTGGATAAACCCAATGCACACTTTGCGTCTTTACGTTTGTGCCATTTTTAGACAGGGAGAGCAGCGCAGGGCCAGAGGCACACTCTCACCTCTCTCTGATGTCTGACTCATCAGTGCTTTCAGATCCCTGTCCAGATAGCTGTCTCCTGCTGAGAAACGATAAAAACTCTCTGAAGTTTGGAGACGCCCAGACATTTTCTCTTTTCCCCACTGCTTACAGAAGCATATTGATGATCATTTCACATTGCGACATATATCTGCTTGGCAAGGAGCCCTACTCAGGCAAGTGTTATTAATTTTACATCTTAAACGTATTTTGTAACTCATTAGTTCAGCTCTGCTTTAAGTGGGGCAATTTGGGTGAACCTTAATCAATAACACATCAGAATCATATCTTCAGGGAATGGAATGAATAAGTCATAGTGCACTAATGACTTCTAGACTCTGCTGCCCACCCAATTTGATTTAAAAAAGAAGTTTTATTTGGTTCAGTTCTGTTGTGTGGTAGCCCATGCAGATCTGCTTAACACTGCAAATAGTTTTAATCTCAAACTGAAGTTTCAGACAAAGATTCTGTGTGAAAATACCTATGCAATTTATCAAATCTAGATAAACACATTCTCTATTTTAGTATAAAAATTCTACTTCCTCTCTGATGTACACAGCATCCCTTGTCTACACCCTTGCCATCTTTCCTCAAGTTTATGATGGGGGGGGTCAACAACCTCGGCCTCACAGCCAGGTATGATCCCTTCGTCTCTAGGCCAAAGATTAGTACCCCTTGCGCCAACATCAAACGGAAAACCTTCATATCCTCCAGTAGTTACATTCATATTGTATGGAAATTAATATCTACTGAACTGAGATGCAAGAGAGTAAATGTAAATGAGAGAGAAAGAGGAAAAGGCTTACAAATTTCAAGCTTTAAGCCCAAATAATGTGCAAGCACACACTTACACACAGAAGCAACGTTCTCCTACATGCTCACACACAAACAGTCTTGCATGGTCCTGGCTTAACACACAGCTTTGGGGTCCCTATGTCATTTCATTTGTGAACTCCTATTAGTGTTTATTCATTTGGCATACACTCTTAATATCTTTAGAAATTAGTACCAAAAGCTTCAATCGAAATGTATTATACCAGTAAAACATAGCATGAACTGCTGGGGAAACTATCTGTAATCTTAAAATTGACCCAGAATTGTTCAGTGTTCATACACGGATGAAGTGGTTTCATGTAGAGGGTACAGCTATTGTGCCCCCACCCTGAAATTCATTTCTTCCCCAACCCCCCCCCCCCCCCCCCCCCCCCCCCCCCCCCATCTTCTCTCTCCATTCCTCTTCACTGCATTCTTGCACAATCCACCTTCCTCCCTTCCTCCCTCTGTCCTGGCCTGCCTTGGACTGACCTGTGGGAGGAGATCCATTGTTAGCCCAGTCCCAGAATGCCCCGGGGCCCTCTTTGCCAGCTTGTCATGTTAATGGCTCTGAATGGAGTGGTAATGGGATGTAAATACAATAGGCTTTTTAACATACCACCAACAGTACAGGAATCCTCAGTGCCTTCCCTTCTTTCATTTATGTATTTTTTTCTCTCTCTCTCCTGTCTTTCAAATCAAGGTTAAAAGGGTTTCTCATCACAAAATGAGTGGGGACATTTCCATTGATAATGAGAAGCGGTGGGCAGTGGCCAGGGGGGTGGGGCAGCTCGGCTGGAGGAGCAGGTTACACTCATAATATGAGAAGGGTTACTGATGAGAATGGCCATTCATGCTCACTGGTCACGTCACGGCGCCTGTGGTTTAAAGTGAATCCAGCACTGTGTCAACAGGCTGCAGGTTGCGGTCTACTAAACTACATGCTAATCTTCCCGCAGTAAATCAGAGACACTTATGAGGCAATTAAATCAGTACATTCAACGTCACTGTTATTAGGAGAATAAAGACACCGTGAGCAACACTGGAGACTTGTCACTGTCATGCGTTCTAGGATGTGAAAAATGGATGTAGCAAGCAGCAAGGATAAAAGAAAGGGATGAATGTGGTGAAAAACAAAGGTCTTTAAGATTTCCTCAGACCAATATCATTTCTATCAGCTTTGTATGATAAACAGACATGCCCATTTCAGCAAGGATCAGCTATGAGCCACTGGTTCCTCTTTTATTTCATTGTGTCTAATGTGGTGCACTACCTTTGTGCACACTAAATAATTTAAAAACTGTTAAAAATGTTAAAAGCTTAAAATTAAAAAGTTAAAATGTATCTCTTTGTTTCTGAATTGAATCCTGTCAAGATTACACAGAGATCAGTGTCCATTGTGAGAGTGTGACTTAACCCAATGTACACTAAGCGATCAGAGAAGCATGACGCATTTTTGAGTCACGTCTGCCTTTCTAACATTAGCTTAACAGATGGTGTTATCCATAGGCACTTACACAGCATGCAATTTTACATCATCCATTTATACCGTTGGATATTTATTGGGGAAATCTGGGTAAAGCACCTTCTCCAGAGGTCCAACAGCACTGATCTAACCAGGAATTGAAGTAGAAACCTTTGAGTCACAGGGCCTCCACCTTACCACCATGTCCCACTGCCTGTCTGGGTTGCCGCGGTGTCCATACCAATTTCTCTGCAAACACCATGGAAGCTTCCTCCAAGAGCCATGTAGTGCAAGGACTGCTGAGGAAACATGGGACTATAGTCAACCTTGGCAACTTTGGTTGGCACTGTACTGCCTCATGCTCTATACCAGGGTCAGGAGCAGGTAGAGAGGAAGAGAGGGATACATTACATTACCTTACATTACATTGTTGTCATTTAGCAGACAATCTCATCCAGAGTGACTTCCATGGGTTACAGTTTTAACACATTATCCGTTTATACGTTCATACATATTTGCCAGATTATTATCAAGGCAATTCTGGGTTAAGTACCTTGCCCAAGGGTACAGTTGCAGTACCCCAGTTGGGAATTGAACCAGCAACCTTTCGGTTACAAGCCCTTCCCCTGACTGCTATGCTTCACTTCTGCCCCGACACTGACACAGGATGGTGATTGGTGGAGGTCATGATGCAGCTAGATATAACATGCTTACCACACGAGGACAGGGTTTTTATTTTTTGTATTTACTTATTTTTTTTAATCTAAAAACATTACTAGCCATTATAGTCAATGGTGCCTTCAACACCACCCCTTCTGTCACAATGCAGCTTTATCCCTACTTTATGATTGCTCAGTGTATGTAGGAAGACAGTGTAGCATAGTGGTAAGGACCAAAGCTTGCTTGTTCTCTGCTGGAGCACTGCTGCTGTACCCTTGGGCAAGGGACTTAATCCAGAATTGCCTCAGTAAATATCCTGCTGTATAAATGGATAGCATGTAAAAATTGTAACGCATGTTGTTCTGGATACAAGTCTGCTAAATGCCAATAATGTAATGTAATGTAACGTAATCATGTCCAGCCTGGTTCTATCACATTGCACGGCAACTCCAAACCAGGAAATAAATCCATGCAGTACCCGCAAACCAACCCCTTGGATGTGCCCCGAAGTTTCTCAGATTGCATGATTCTGGTTCTGGTACAGTCGTCATAAAGGAATCGTCGCCACCGAAACTTGCTCTGGGAGGCATGTGACAGACAGAGATTACGGGATGAAAGAGGCACCCACCCCCCCCATCAGCATCCTGAAGGTCCCTCACAGCGGTATCGTGTGACCTTTCTTCTTTAGGGGTCTCGGGTTCCTTTGTTTCCTCATCTTCCTCCCTTAATCCCCCTTTATCTTCCTCTCTCCCTCTGTGATGTCCCTGCTGTCTCCTCCTTCATTCCTCTCCACCCCCCCACCCTCCCCACCCCCCCAGCCTGATGAAGATAACTCCCGCTGGCCCCCGTCAAAGGGAACCCCTCATTTAGGTGTGTCTGCGGATGGAACAGATGCGGTGTTGGTGTTTCACGGCTCTGAATGAGCGGTGGTTGGTTCACCCTCCTGTTGCATACTTAAGGTTTTCCCCATTTTCAGATGGATGAATCGGCCTATGAAGTCATGCCTGGTGAGGTTAGGCGTGCTTCACAGTCCCTCCAGTGATTCCCCACATCCCCCACACTGCAGCCGGCCTGCTGCTTTGCTGAGGTGAAGATATCAACCCCCCGGGTCGCCCTGTCAGAGTAAATATGGAGCCAATCTTCCTGTTGTTTCGCTGATATGACAGCGTCCATAAGGTTCATTTAGCATCTTTATTTGTTTTAAATTCAATACCCAGAAGAGGGGAATGGTTTGCTGTTCAATGACGTTTGTGCTTTTTATGCATGTTTTTTTTTTTTTTTTTCAGTTGGGAGGACATTAAGTAGGACCCACACCTGACAAATGGTAATATGTTCAGATGTTACAAAGAGTCCACTTTTTTCTCACTGTTAGCATATCTGGTTTCACTGCAGCAATTCAACACAGTGCCGGTGCCCCTGCACAACAGCTAAGACAGATTGCAGTCTCACCTAAGCATTAGTAAAAGCCAACTGTAGTGATGGATAGAAAACATGATGTATAGCAAAACTACAGACTGCATTCACAGAGAACTTACAGACGATGACTGTCAGTACATGTCAACAGTAGATCAGACTTATGTTTACAGCTCAGTGAAACTGGATATCTTGAGCTCCGCTGGAAGAAAAAAAAACATACACAATGTGGGGCACTGCACTGCAAAATACTGCATTGCTCAAAATGCAGAGTTTGCATGCAGTGGTATGTGGGAAATGTAGTTTGCAGCAGCTCCCTGTAGATCACATGACTTTTACATGATCTGATTGATAAAGATGGGCTCTCTGAGGGTTGTTGATCTCTTTTTTACTGCTTTTTAATGTCATTGACCTCACTGTACCTTGCTGACCACACTGAACATTCAGCAAGGCCAGAGTAAAAACCGTAAATGCATTTTCCATCTCACGTTGTGAAAAATCACATAATCGCATTATTCAGCCTTGCTTTTTTTCCACTGCTCTGCCTGGTTTCTGCCCCCTGTGTGTTTGGCCTCTACTTCTCAACTTTAAATGACACAGCAATCCTCCCCCCAAAAACTCTACCCAACCCCCCTCAACCCCCCCCCCCCCTCTCCCCGACCCACCCCCATCCCCCACTCCGGACGCATTATTCACCTCCCACCCCCTGAGCTGAAACCTGTCCAACAAAAAAGGCCATTTGCACGGTGTTAGGACATAATGCACTTATTAGTCTGAAGGTTCTGAGAGGGTTACAGAGTAAGGGAGCAAGAACCAGGCTTCATCCTCTAAACAATGAAGGCCATGATGGGGGGGGGGGGGTTTCAGGGCTCAGGCTGTTGACCATTTGCCTTTCCTCTCCTCTTTGATTTTCTTTCAAGATCCAACTAATTATGCATGCCAGGATTTATAAGATTATGATTAGTTGCTACAACAACATGCAACAACATTTCTCCGAATAGAGGTAACAGTCATCTAACCTACCTTTCTCTGTGACAAAGAAAAAACCAAATGCTTTACTTTGATAAGATATTTGAAATTATGTTCTAAATATTTTAAGATCAGTCATGTATTTTTAAGGAGAGGAGAGAGGCCTTCAAAAAAAGAAGATAGTCACTGGCAAATCAAAAAAAGATCAAATAAAATGCTCATTGGTGCATGTCCATGGAGTCGAACGTTAGGCTGGTTGAAAGAGTGAGTTTCTTGGACTGATTCAGACAGATGGGTAAAAACACCTGAGCTTTGACAAGCTCTGAGGAAGATTCAAATGCAAGAAGATGACTCTTCCCCTTTGGGTCTAAAGGAACAGAGAACCTATCCTGTGCTGAGCCATCAGTCCTAATGGGTTCTTTCTTTCATATCACCATGAATTTCATTACATTAACATTCTGCCTTTGAGCTTGTTATGTCAGACCCAGCTCCTAGAGGGCCATGTGCTCACTAGTTTCTTCTCCACTGTCCGCACTTATTTATTTTTTCCAGTCATTAACTCAGTTTGACGCTTTCCCCATTTAATTCAAACAATAAGGCATGGCTTAAGGTTGCGCTTTTGCTGTACACTCAAGAAATGTTTTACTGCAGTGTATTCTGGGAAACACATGTGTAAATATAAACAGTTCATTTTATGATTTCGGTCCAGGGATATTGGTTCAGACAAAAGCCAGCACACATGTGGGTGTCCAGCAATTAAGCTGGACTCCCCCTGCCATAAAGAGGGCCTGCAGGGTTATGTCTCTCTGGAGACGGGCTAGACTTGCTCATGCCTCATAAGTCAAAGAGCAGGGCTTATATTGATCTGTCATGGTAATGGAATTATGCTCCTTTTCTTAATGAATGTGTAAGTAAATCTGACATCATATGACAGAATCCTCAGCTATTTTTTCCTGCCTTACCTACATTACTCAGTAGTCGTTGTGCCAACAGGATATCCAGACTATGAACTTCAGTCAACAACATCAACCATGAATCTACCTTGGCATGGGGGTCTCTGAGTACACAGATCTATGTAAGGAAGCCAGGACATTTACCCTCCACACACGCCCACACACACAGACATTTATGCTCCACACACCCACTCTCATACACACACACTCCCACACACACACACACATCCATACACACAAAGTACACATCATACACACACACTTGTGATATGTGCAAGGAGGTTGCAGAGAGGTCATGTTTGCATATCCCACAGGAGATAAATGCATTTCTAGTAGCTGCTGCTGGCTTTGTTTTTTCTTGGCATTTCAGTTACAGTTCAATATAACAGGCACTACCAAACTTAAAGCACTTCATGGTAACTTTATGGTCTTATGCCAGCTGTGTTTCAAGGAAGGAGTTCATAAATAAAAATGCATGTCTAATTCTGGTCAAGAGCACACTTACCAAACAATTTCCATTTTCAATGCAGTGTGACACATAGTCTCTGACTGGACATAAACACTTTCAACCACTGTGAAGCTACTCCTGCAACTGCTCGCCAATGCTGCTAAAATGTCTTCATTTCGTTACAATATTGGCATCATGGCGCAAATCCCTTGTTTGTTTGTTTTCTAATAGCGAGGATGAGAAAGGATGAGAAGATTAATGTATCCACACAACATAAAAAAGTTGGGAATCTGCCCACCTACGTCCACAAACAAAAATCCAGGCTCCCGCTCACAGAAAATAAAAGGCTCGCTCAGAAGAATCATATGCGTACAATTAAGGGGGGGCACTTCCTTCCTCTGTATGTGGATCCCAGATTCTAAATGGAAAACCACATTTTCTTTCAAAGATGCCTTCTGTATTTGAACCATTGATCCTTGTTCTCGTAAGCCGTATAATTCAAACGAGGGAGAGAAATCAACAATCCTTTCAAATTATAAGAGCATATGTGAGTGCACCCAAAGGGTATTGTGGTATTGAGGTTTTTTTTTCTTTTTTTTTTTTAATTAATCAAAGCCTGTGCGAGCTTCAGAGATATTAGGCAGCTGGTAGTTGCAGAACTCGAGGATAGTTAATACTGGATCCTCTTCAGCAAACCTCTCATTTGCCTCCATCTCCAGGAGTGTATCATCTCCTCTGAGTTCTACTATCAACTCGAGAGGTAAAACTTTCTTCCCTGTCCTCTCAGTCCTGCTCAGTTCTGTTACTCTCTCCCTGCTTGTCCCCCTCAAAGGAGAGTAAAGAGGGGGTGAACAGTTCTCTTTTGATGCATTTCCCTGATCCTTTTTTTCCGCTGGCCTCTGGTAAAATTCCCCAGAGGTTAAAAATTTCTGATCCTGGAAAGCGTCTGAGAGACGAGGGGAGATAAAGGTTAAATCCTTTTCGCTGGGCACCTCATCATTCTGGGCCTGCAAACAACAGTATCAGGTGGAGAGGAGAAAGCTCAGACCCCAGAGGGAGAAGTCGTCAGAGCAGGAAAACACATTCCAAAGCCCTGGTGGAGAAGAGATTCCTCCATCTCTCATAACTGTGCTGCATTTCATGAAGTGAACATATATTAATCCAGAACATACAAAGCTTATACATAAAAAATAAGACGCCACATTAATCACAATGCCATGCCAGGCTGGAATTATTCAATATGAGGTCAGTCCTGAAGGCTCACCAAAATGAAGTGCAGATTCGGAATTAGAACTGTATGGAAAAGTTTGTTTGAAAAGTCAACCCTTGTACAGAAAAAAGGGTACTGGCAACTTCCATCATATCAGTATATTTACAAACACTAACTGGGTCAGCAGCTCCAGAACCATCCACTGTGAGTGGAATATGCACAGAAATGCACCATGAACATGTATGGATATTAACTGAAAGAGAAATCCTCACGGTCCAGTAATAACAAATTTAATATTGAAAAATGTATCAAGAGGGACTGTAATCTTGGAATTTGACCTTTTAACAGGAGGTTCAGTAGGGCTTTGGGGAAGCAGTGAGGAGAACATTTGTGTAAAGTTGAATTGCAATGTAATCCACAGACAACTAGCCAAGTTAGAGACTACAAATAATAATGAAAGCTATCATGAGATTGTGTGACCTTGCCCTTTCACAGGGGTTTGAATAACAGCGAAGACAACATTTTAGCTGTCTTCACTCTTATTCTCTTCACTCTTATTCAAACTACTTTAGTGATATAAACATGGCTCCATGGAAGGACCATGTCATCATGACATAAAAAGCATTGCATGTGTTGTTCTTCTTAGAGAGATGTAATTTCAGATGTTAGTTGACCACAAGACTCTACCCTAAAGGATATTCAGAAAAAAACATAGGATACTCAATGTCAGGTTTTTCCCCTTACGAGGCATCAATATCAAAGCTATTATATGAAAAAAATGCATTCAATGAAACTAATATACCAGCTTTCACATGTGTGGCTGTCTAAACAAGCTTGAACATTCAACTGACTTCCACTCGACTGAAGTAGGGCTTTCATGACGCGCTTCTGCTACAGTCACACCAATATCCATTTGTTTTACATACTTTCGCACAATAAGCAGGAAATCACATTTAAAAACAGGACATCTGAGATGGTGCAATAACAACCTTGGACACAAACACCGAGGGAATGAGAGAATATGGCCTGCAGAAATGGTTTCTAGTGCCTCTGTTCGACACCAGAGCTCTCTCTCTCTCTTTCTCTCCCCCTCCCTCTCTCTCTGTCTCTCTGTCTTTCTCTCTCTCTCTCTCTCTCTCTCTCTCTCTCTCTCTCCCCTTTCTTTCTTTCTTTCTTTCTTTCTCTCCTTCTATGTCCCTTATCTCACAGCATCTCCACCACTGAGAGCAGCACAGCACAGATTCAAAGGAGCCGCTCTGAAACCCGGAGCTGAAGCATGAAGAGAAACACACACCGGAGTCTGAGCAACGGCAACCGTCAGGTATTGTAATGAGCAAGCCCAACGGAACAGGGGGCCTGCCCAGTGTCGATGACAGCAGATTTGCAGTATCCAGCCCCCTATCAGCCCAGGAATTCTGGGAATGTGTTTGGTTACATCTAAAGGCAATGCACTATCAGTGCAGGGCAGAGGTGGGGGGATGGGGATTCTGTCAGTTTATTGATAAAAAATGCACCCCCGACTCCTCACTCATTTCATCAGACACAGGGTGTTAGAACATGGAACCCGTCAACAGCGTTCCGGCTGTGTTGGACATTCTAGAATTTCACAGTGATAGCGAGGAGAATACATTACAGCAGAAGGCAGGGTAGTTGTGGCAGGAACTTCAAACTGCAGCGACTGTTGTACATGTCACCCAACGCAGAATCCACAGGGCAGGACTATACACACAGGCAAGACAACACGCACTTTGATTTATTTCTGTTTTGACCCGAACTACGAAAGAATAATTTCCCATTGGGGGTGATTATTTTTAGAGATACAAGGGAAGAATTCTGGGAAGCATGCTGTGACTAAAGAAGCTGGTCTTAGAAAACTAGCGAAGAGGCTAGTCCCCATGGCGACAGAGAGATGCATTCTGGGGTGATCACCTGAAAAGGACGGGAAAGGCACAGTGTGATATTTGATGTCTTTGACGCTGAATCATTCATATGATGGTCAGTGGTACATAAAAGCACAGCTCTCAGATGATAACACATTTTTGATTAGAACTCCTTGCCTTCTTTCCAACATGCTGCCAGCGCTTGTTGTTGCTGTTCTTGTTATTCTTGGTCCTATGATTTTTTTTCAGGGAGATTTACACTGAAAACCAAAGAAAGGACTGCAAAAGAAGCGTAAATAAGGTTTTATTTAAGTCAATTTAAATGTAGTTCAATTTTGAACACAAAGTCAACGTCTGCAAGAAAATAAATCAGAGGTGATTACAGAGACACGTGATCAGGGGAAAGCCAGCAGGAAAATGGTGAAACTGCCTACATGTAAAGCAGTTACACTCTGCTCCATGTCAGAAAATCTATGAAGGGTATGATTATAAAGTAAAAAAAAAAAGAATGTTTTCCAAGCTCAAAAAGAGAGTGACGTAAAGAGGTTACAAAAGCAGAGTGAGAAAGTGAAAATGAAATATTTCATTTAGCAGCTAAAGCAATCACTATAATAGGTTGATATGTGACCTATAAAATTAATTGATGACTATTTGCCTCAAAGGGAAAATGAAGCATGAACACAACGGAACATTACAGCTCAGATATTAAAGTCAGCAATATATGATTATTGTGAAATGATTGAAGCACATCATCACCTCACTACCTTTTCATAGCCTTTCAGGCTTTTCACTGTTAAGTATTTGAGGGTTTCTGAGGCAACCCCACACACCTGAGCAGTTAAAAACAACAGAACAAGGACAAGCATATCCAGCATATCCAGCAGAGAGTGAGCGGAGTACAGTGCAGGCCGAGGCTCAGGCAGATTGGCCCAACAGTAAAGGAGAGATGGAGAAGCGGAGGCAGAGGGAAATGGAAATCATTCAGAAGCGGAAGGATGACAGCGTTTCCACCGTGCGCGACTGAGATAAATGGAGGGGTGGACGCAGGCGAGCCGAAGGTGCAACAGCGAGATGCTTGGGGATTAGGTTCAGAGACCTGGTTTTTCTCCACAGCACTTTGTTTTCCTGAAGGGTGGCAGTGTGGGGGGAAGACGGGCCAGGGAGGATGGGCCGGGGAGTCAGGGCCAAACGGAAACGAGACAGAGAGAGATAGACAAGGCTGTTGGAGGGAGGGGTTGGGGGGGGAGATGACAGGGGGGGTGATTGTCAGGAAAAGCAGGGCGATGGATTCCTGTCAGACTTCTGTGGCCGTTGTTATGGAAACCGTGTAGCCGCATGATGTCAGGGTGCAGGCTGGGAGTTCGGTCTAAAGTAGAGGAACCAGAGAGGAACGCACTGACGTACTCTCTCTCTCTCTCTCTCTCTCCCTTGCTCTCTCTCTCATCCTCTCCCTCCCCCTCTCTCTCTCTCTTCCTCTCATTCTCTTTAAGCTGACTCTCTTTCTCTGTTTCTTAATTCTAATTTGATGTATGGGCATGACAAATATACATTTGCATCTCTTCCTCTCTTTTTTGCTCTGATTCCTTCAGTCTCTGACCACTAATACACACTGTCTATTTCTCAGAGACAGAGACACTGAATATACATGCACTACACCAGCGGTGGCCAATGCCAGGCCTAAATCTCAAGTATACTTTTTTAAATCAAAAACGTTATTTGACAGTGAGCTATTCTTTGCCCATCCCTATTTTTTAATTCATCCCTAGGTCTGTCTCCGCATATTCCTACCAGGCCTTCTCTACCAGTCCATTGCTACCAGTCCATCTCTACCTCTTGCTGCCTACTTCTATCGCTGTACCTTTTCCTCTCTGTCTGTGGCTAAGACATCTTGTCCATGTGTGTAGATGCTCCTTAAAATGCAGCAGGTTCAATGGGCACATCTATATGATAAGGTTTGGTAAAAATGGACACATTTTATCATGTCCTATAAATAACACTACATGTTGTGCATATGAGGTTGTATGTGAGCGTATGCGTGCGCATGTGTGTATGTGTGTATATTTGTGTGTGCGTCAGTGGCAGTTTATGTGGGGGGGGGGGGGGGGGCGTGCACAGAAATAACAGTGGATGTAAAAAGTTACAATGAAATGGAGGGGTGGGGGGGTGGGGGGGGGCAGAGGGGCAGAGGGAAGATCTCAGATAAATAAAACATGAGCTGGTGGAGAGTGGGTGCCTGCTTCAGAATATAAATGCCTTTTCATCCCCTTTTATCTCGCTCCTTGAGACTGGGGAGCTTATTAAGTCAAGAAAAGACTCCTCTCTCCCGGGCCTGACCCTCCCTGCGCCCCCCCCCCGCCAACTCTCATCCCTCTCTGTTCTACGTCCCTCCCTCTGCCTCTCCCCCTTTCACCACGCTCTCTCTCCATCTGCACCACGTGAGGCTACGCGTACTGAGAGCACAGAGGTAGGAAAGCGAGGCAGGTACTTATCTGAACTCTCCCGCTGCTAAGATCGGCTCACCAGTCAGCCAATCACAACCGAGCTCTGGAACGACTTCCAAAGTGGAGTGAACTTTGCAGGGCTGTAACCAGAACAGGTCGGCGAGAGCCCGGTCGGTTTAATCCCGTCAAAGCGCAGCGGTCGGGTGCAGAGGTACAGTGGTACGGGAGCAGGATTCGTGACACTGGATGAGAGCATCTGCTAAGCGAATGTGATGGAATGACCTGTCTGTCTGCTGTTGCAGCTGCAGTTACAGGAGCCTAATCCAGGCTGAACGGCCCTGAGGACACAGGCAACCCTCTGACACAGGTCCTTCACCTGAATCGCTTCGGTAAATACCCAGCTGTATAAATGGAAATATTTAAAATGTCTCCCTGGATAAAGGGTCTATTAAGGAAATAAAGGTCTCTCAGCAGTGCAGTGCAGCTGCAGTGGGCTTGCACACCACCTCTGCATCTCATTTCCTGGAACAGATTACCACAGACACCTTTCCCACATTCCCCTGTCCCCTCACGCACACACACACACTCATGCACACACACTCATGCACACACACAGAACTTGGGTAATATATCCTTCTTCGGGTCAGAAAAAAAATCCTGCCCCACTTTTAAATCACTTATCACACAGGCATGATCCCACCAGCACCTACAGTCTGGGAAGGTGTGATATCCTGGTTCATTTTAGCTTGCAGACCGGCTTGACCCAAAGCAAATCGTTACAAACCAGGTCTGGTGTGGAGAGCGGGGTTACGTAACTGCGCCCTCCTCTCCATCTGAGAGGAAAGACAGCGTGGCTCCATCCCGGCTCTCTGGGAATGCTGCTCTCCCCTCTTGAGTGCCGACAGACTGACGGACTTAGCGGGGCCCTGGCATTGTCTCCCACGAGTCTCCCTGCATTGATCCATTGATTTTACGTCGGGCTACGAGGCCGGGAGCACCTCCTGGGCTGATAACCTGTCTGGCCTCTTCCCAGCCCTGCTGAGGGCCCTCGCCAAAGAACCAGCACAGAGGTGCAGCACCATCACCACTAAATACACACTATCTGGAAGTCTTATGATGAGATGACTGTACTGTACTATAGTAATAGCGTTTCTGTAGCGTTTCTGGGATCCTACATAAAGACTGTGTAACTCCTTCATGAGCACTACATAACACCATACATAGATATATATCATGTAAGCACCACTGTACATAAGCCTTCATAAACTCTTATGTCAACTGACATTGACTATAATAGGGTGTGCACCAGCATGGCACTATCAGTGTCAAATATGGCTTTGCCATGACATAATACATCAGTATTTCATGGTAATGTCACTTACAGTATGATATGGATAACAACAAATGTTATGGTAATGATAATGGACAAGTGGTAGTTTATTTTGGTTTTTAAGAATGCCTATGTAGAATTTATGTTTTATGGATGGTTATGTAGCTATATTACTGTTACAGCAACCAAACCTCATAATTTGCACTAATACATGCATTGCTCCAAATAAAAGCATCTTGTAAATGACTACGCTTAAAAGTAAATGCCAATGAAGGTGATATGTAGTCCTGATGAAGGTTTTACGTCACTCTGGTGTAGGACTCTTTGCAGAAACCATTAGCGGTATTTCTAAATTATACACGCATACTGAGGTCTCTAGAATGTGCTGTAATATAGCGCCAGCCCTGATTCAGACACTCGCACTAAAATACTCCATGCCACCCCGCTCCCTAATCTAAGAATTTTGGTCTCTATTTACCCAGGTTGTCAAGACACACTCGGGGGCATGGAAGGACTGAGGACAGTACAGCTGCCGCAGTCCAAACATGGGACTGACTCACCCTCTTTGCCTCAATGCATTTTTCCAGCTCTTAGCTGCCAGCATGGATTTTGCTGAATCTTCCTTTGGACAGGTAATGTGTTGATATATAGTGAGCTTCCTTACACCTGACCTGAGATGTGGTAAGCTGATAGGTCTAATGGTCCCACACAGAATACACACAGGCACACAACCACACAAACTACACACACACACACACACACACACACACACACACACAAATACACATTTGTACATACGCATCTGCTACGTGTGCGTGAGTATCTGCGTGTCTGTTTGTCACATCTACACACACACATACACACACAGGCATATATGCACACACGCACACACAAATACACACGCACATATGCATCGGCTGTGTGTGTGTGAACATATGCATGTCTGTTTATCATATCCACATTCATGGACACATACACTCACACACTCGCACACACACTCACACACACACTCACACACTCACACTCACACACACACTCACACACTCACACACACGCACACATGCGCACACACACACACACACTCACACACACACTCACACACACACTCACACACTCACACACACGCACACACGCGCACACACACACTCACACACTCACACACACACACACACACACACTCACACACACACTCACACACACGCGCACACACACACACACACACACACACACACACAGAGGACAGCAGTGTGGAAAACAGAAAAGGGCCCCCTGCTCCCTCCACCCCACGTACAATGCTAATGTGAGCATGTGTCCCTAGCTGTTTGAAGCATTGACTCTGTTCATTAATTCTCTATCTACAATCCCACATGTCAACACAGAGGAACTCCCAGAAGTACCCTGTTCTAACCATTTTTTCCTCCAGTGATAAACACAATATGGCCGCCCACACCCTGCTTCGTTTATACAAGACCATTTTACACCTCCTCCCACCCTTCACCCCACACCCTGCACACCCCCCCCCCCCCCGACCCCCCCACCCCCCCATCCTCTCCGCCCAGTGGCCCCCGTCACATTTCCAAGGCGACCTCAAGTACCGAAAACACGGCTCCCCGCTCATATACCAGCGGACCATGCATACTCCATATTTGTGGAGCATAAATCATTCTTTCATCGCCCCCTTTTTCCTGGGCTCCAGGTTTCTTTTTTTTTTTTTCTTTTTTTCCAGGGCTGCGGAGCCAATGTGCTGCTGCCCGTGTACTGTAGGAGCTCTGTAAACTGTGGACGGATTCGAGCCAGCTGGTCTCTCGCTCCCTGCGCTCTCCCACATTCCTGCCTCTCCTCTCCCCTCTCTGGGCGGCCCGGCAGCCCCCCCCCGCCGGCTCCCCTTCTACAGGATCCCCCCTCACAGTCGCCCTTTCATACCTCCGAACCGTCACATTCGGCGCTCCCTCCAGCAGACACCCAGGGAGCTAGCGCGATAGCCCCCGCGAACCCCCGCAGGAAATGACTATGGAGGGAAAAAACACAGCGCGCAACGAGCGCGTCCCCAGACCAATCACGTAAAGGCGCAAGAGGTAACTATAGGTGAGCGCTCTGTCGAGACCTCCCGTGAGAAAGGGGTGAAGTGTGTACAGTTTCAAAGGATCTGGGACACCAGTAATCTTTTGGTGAAACCCCAAATTGGCAAGGAGTACACAGCTGACACAGGTACAGCCTCCCTTTCGCCCCTCCTCATCTCTTCCTCATGGACATGTCCCGGCTCACGTCTCTGACTGAGGAGCAGGCTACCATTATCACGGCAAGCCCATCTCTGTTTCATTTCAGAAGTCGATAAAATCTCATATTCATGGCGAGGGCTTTATCGCCCTCCTCTATCCGGAGTAACTCTTCTGTCTCGACGTCTGCTTTTAGCGAGTAAGTCTCAGTGTGAGTGTGTGTATGTGTATGTGTGTGTGACAGAGTGAGAAACAGAGAAAGAGAGAAAGAGAGACAGAGAGAGTGAGATCTGCACCAGCCCTCTGACTCCCGTCTTTGATGGTCCCATGGTTCTCTAAACTGTTTTTCCTAAAATGTTTCTTGGCGGCCGGCTCTGTTTGGGTTAGTGGCTTGGCATGTTTACAATCCCAGGACATCTCCCAGAGAAAAAAAAAACTGTGATGAATTAGCGGATTATCAGGATCAGACGTGTTCCCCGACAGCTGGCCACTAGAGTCTGCCGAAAGACTGGGGTACATCCTCAACAGAACACCTCTCCCCGGGAGGGGAGAGACGTGGAGAGGGAGAGAGGGAGAGAGAGACCATGACAGAGACAGACAGAGAGAAAAGAAAAGGAGGAGATGGGTAAGAGACAGCGAGGGTGAAAGTGTGAAAAAGGTGATGAAAAAAGAGATAAAGTACATCAGGATAAGAAAGTGACTCCAAATTCTTGGATATTCCTAATAATTCAAAATATATTGAAAAAAATGAGGTGATATGAGTAGAAGCCCTCAAGATATTGAGCCCTACCTTCTGGGTTATCTGCAGGCTGTGGTGCACATTGCTATATTGTTCTGCCTCTGGTTATTACCCTTAAATCCCCCAGTCAGGGGGAGAGAGGCTCTAGTCACAGACCACAAGATCTGTCCAAGAGGTCAACCTAGTGCAAAATGATCTTGTCCAAGAATATGACATCCCTATGACATATTATGTCCATATGACATAACCCTAACCCATTTCTTACCCTAATCTTACCTGCAATTCAAACCTAACCATAAGCTTAACTGAAAGCATTGCTTGGACGAGATTGTCTATTTGTAAGATCTCGGTAGATCTGCCTGTCTACAGCCAACACCAGTGGGAAGAGGCAGGAGAGTGCTGTAATGATCTGATGAATGGTGAGGTGGCTGGTTCTCTCCTCCCACACACACACACACACACACACAGTCTCTGGGGGGCAACCCTCAGCAGCTTCCAGCACACATGTGAAAGGAATAAAAAAGAGACAACAGCTTTGCCCAGAGCGACTGTGGGCTGTAATGTGAATTTCAGTTCACTGAATATAAACTTTATTCGCCTTCTCTACGCACACATATTTCGGATTCTTTTTATGTATTCACAGACTCACTTGAAAACTATCTCACGCTCTATCCTTTCTCACCTTCCGTTGCCCATAAGGTTGGGAGGAACGTTCCACTTCTGAACTGCACTGAAGCAATTGTCTCATCTTCTCAGTCATATCAGTAACCCGCTAACATGATCACTCTGTAAGTTTATGTGCTGCATCGTGGTTACTGAAATGCAACTGAAGTCGCGGCTGAAACTAAATGTGCCATCCCACTTCTTCCAGTAGGTCAGATCTCTGTTGGTTCTTGATTTACATTTTATAAAACCATCTGCAGCTACCAGTGAAACCTAATTTATTACAGGGTTAATTATTAATTATTGCTGAAAGTAAAGCTCTGCCTGTAATAGCATTCACTCAACCTGTACTACAATGCCTCAGGGTGTACTGTAGTATCTCCTGTACTGTTTTATCCTGTCTTTTCTATAGAGTTGCTTTGCTGATTGCCAATCATCTAGTTGCCTAAGTACTATTCTGGAACCCCCCACCCCACCCCATACATGTACATAAACACTCACACATCACACACACACACACACACACACACACACACACACACACCTCAGACTTGTATTTCAGGTCCCACCGCATGCTATAGGGATGAGTTACATCAGTGACCTGGGGCTCAGGACCCGAGTTGGCTGGCTTTGGGGTTCTCTCAGTGCTGGCATGGAAATCAGACACCCCCCCCCCCCCCCCCCAGCCCCCGCCCAGGCCCAACAACCATACATATCTACATGTAAAAACAAACACATATATGCAAACACAAAAGCACACATATATAACATAATCCTCAACCACTATATCAACATTTCTGAGTAATCATTGTGCCAACAGGATATCCAGAGTGTGAACTTCAATGGACAACATCAGCCATGAATTTACCTTGGCTTGGGGGTCTCTCAGTATACAGATCTATGTAAGTAAGCCAAGACACACACACACACACACACACACACACGCATGCACATATACATGTAAATGCATAGACCAATGCAAACCATTCGTAACACACAACTACAAACATACTCACACACACATTAAATGGGGCTGTCAATATTATTGTTCACACAGCACCAGCCTAGTCCTCTCTTGTGATGAGTGCGCCAAAAAGGCCTTTCCACAGGAGCCAACAGCTGCAGACTCACAGAAAACCAGAAGAAAAACAAGCCTGACAGACAAGACCACAATGATATACACTTGGCTCGCGGAGCTGTGAACTCTAGTTGTGATTTCAACCACCACTTTCTGACCATCCTAAACTTTTTCACTTGGCTTGTTTGTTTATTCTGTTTCAATCCACCCAAACTGTGCCATGGCGGCATGCCAGCCTATGGGAATCCAAAGCCTCAACCAAATCAAAACACACATCCATCCACAAAATTACCAACCTGCTAAAGTCTGCGCTATGCTACTTGTCAGGGGGTCTCTCGCTTTTTTCTCCATCAAGCAAACACACAATTTGGAAGTGTTTGCGTTTCATTATTTTAGCCCTCCTACGTTGCATTAATTAATGTCTGCAATTATATTTTATACAAATTCTGTATGGCTTTTACACCATCAGGTTGTCTACAAATTGCTAAATTTGGTATTGAGGTATTACACCTGGCTCACATGTACAACAGCAGTGAACCAATTAGGAAACATACCAATGACCCTTAGGGTAGGGCTGCAGTGGTTGAACCACTACACCACAAGCTGTCAATCAAGCAATTCTTCTTATCTGCCAGTAGGCTATGTTTTCCCGAGAGCAGAATCCAGGTAGTGATGTCTGATTTCATTCCCAGCAAAACTACTCTGTGCCACCGTCTGCTGATTCCTTTTTACGCAATTGTGTCTAAGGTAGTGGCACCATCTTTGTAACCTTTGTGTGCTTCATATGAAAATGTATATTACAACAAAAAGCCAAGAACCAACCTACAATCTAGTGCCAATGTAATGAAAGAATATTCCATGTGACCCAATCTCTCCACCATATTTAAAGTGATTTAAGTT
Organism: Megalops cyprinoides; assembly: GCF_013368585.1. NCBI lineage: Eukaryota > Metazoa > Chordata > Actinopteri > Elopiformes > Megalopidae > Megalops > Megalops cyprinoides. The sequence goes on from NC_050593.1 coordinate 29,968,771, forward strand.
TTTAGCCATCACGACCTCAAGCTTACCAGTCTCCGCTGCTTCTCTCTTCTCCTGACCTCAGAACAGCCATGAAGCCACTCTCTGTCCAAGCTTACATATGCCTGTTCCATGGATTAGTAGAGAAAGGGTGTGGTTCTAAGCCAGGTTTCCACTGACCCTTAGACATTATGCTGCATCTCGTGTGAGCCAGGGGTATATCTACAGTATGTCAGCCAGCTTCATTTTAGGCCAACCCCAGATTAAGGAGGAAGTTTTATTATGCGTGTTTATCCTGTGTAAAATACTACAGCCATTAAGATTTTTCCTATGTTTACTCCTAGGAACACTGTACTGTTCATATATCATTGACAGGTCACAATAAGAAATAAGCAAATATTTTATACCCAGGCTATTTTTCCCCAGCTGTGAGCCAGCTTTTCCAAAAAACAGAAATAACAGAAGTACAGGCATTTTGGTTTCCTCCTCCATCATAAGTGACCAGCAACTGACCACGCACGTTTGGCAAAGAACATGGGGGTTCCTGTATGGGTAAACAGCCAGCGGGTGTAGATGCCATCAGGACTGTTCAACTATGAAGATGTTCTGGTCACCAGCAGCACTTTAAGTGGAAAGAAATTCATCATCATTTGAAAGACAGATCGCCACACTGATTCACATTAGGACGGCACACCTTTAGCTTAGGTGGGTTAATGCAAACCAGGCTTTAGAGGAATGGGGGAAGAGTGGAGACCCACAGCTCAAAGCCCCAGGGAAATCAGGCACCTTTCTCCACAGCCAAAGTGAATGAGGCTTAATAACTAAATCATTGAAGATTGCTTCTCTCTGAGACAATTGACCCGTGTGGTAAAATGCATTAAATCAAAGTGAGTGCTCTAACCTTGTTAACCTGTTTAAAAGAGAACAATCTGATTAAACCACTGGTCACCATGTGCCATCTCATTGTTATGCATTCACTGACCCTTCCTCTCATCAATCATCTCCTTCAGATATCTGACAGAATTCTTCCTATATTTGAACCAGTAATATTTGACAAAATAGGCCCCTAACCACAGTAACCGTCTTTGTTTTGTATTTTTTCATATTATTCATATTCTGACTCCCACTCCCTACACACACTGTTTTCAGGAACCGAACGCTCATAATTAGTGGCCTATCTATCAGTCTGCATCACTGAAGGAATGTTTTGAGTAGCTGTTTCGCACAGTCAGTGGCAAGGGAATTCCAAACTCAAATATCCAACAGAGGAGAAAGATCTGTTTATGTGGGTTCAATTTCATCCATGCTTCAACCTTGTCTTGACTTGAAAAATGTCTAATTATCAAGAGTGAGATGCTACCAAAGAAATCTAACAGTAGAGAACGTTCACTGCATCCGCTACCCAAGGGCACAACCTCACTCCCTTCCCTCTCTCACCATTTCACATCCTGTTTCATTTGTGTTGAACTGTTCAGATTATCAATCAAGTACATCAGCGAAAGCAGTGATGAAAAAAACTAATTAGGCCTGTCGATAGTAAAACAGAAGTGCCAATATATATTGACATCTTTTAAATCATTTCAGTTTCATTTCAGTTTTGAAACAGTTTTACATTACAGTTTGTTATATGATTCTCTTCAGTCAAACAGGATTTCACTTGGAGCACATAGGTCCTTGTTAGTGAAAAACAGTAAGCAATGAAGAGTGGTTTCAATCTCCTGCATTATCTCCTTTATCACTTTGGGATAAGACCAGGTTCAGTTTAACTTACAGAATGAAATTGAACCCAATTCATTTTAACATAGTTCTCCATGGCCCACCTCCTCATCCCTACATCAGTGTATGTAGTTGAAAGAGCACATTAGCTAATGGGGTCTAGAGGGAGAGAGAAATTATTAATGAACTACACACATACACAGCCACACCCACTTAGATATTCTACTGTATTTCATCTCACACAGAAACAGATAAATGGATATAGGGCTGGTAAAATTTTTGCATTGAGGGACGAACAGGGGTGAGAATGTATTTACTATGTTTTCCTCTCTTCAACCACCCCATGATCACGCAAACAGTCACTTTTCACAGCTGTGTACCAATGTGATACAGGTTAACATGGTTTTGCAATGCCAGGGAGCAAAAGTACAAGATGAAAATAGAACTAAGGGGGATGAAAGGGAAATTTAAACATTATAATCCTATAAAAATAGTCTTCAGTTATTTTTACCCAATTTGTGTTTGTTTGTCTTTCCATTGCATTTTTTGCACGTGCACCTTAACTTTATCTTTTCATGCTATCTGTAGCACATTGGTTGTGTTTTTGGGTTGTTGTTGTAGTGTTTCACTTTCAGTTTGGGTAAAAGAAGAGGACAGGAGGGTGTCACCCCTATCCTGCACCACATCCAACAGATGTGGTTTCATATAGTAGTATACAGATTGCATACTGCAGTATACAGATTACTAACAGAGAGTGGAATTCCTGCTGTGTAAAACAGCCCTTTCACATCTTTCGTATGAACATCTGATCATATGACAATAATTTCATGTGTTCCTCCTATACAGTGAAGCCTCAGACCATCTCCCTCAAATGAGTGAGGTATACTGTATACACACTACGCAGCAAATGACGATGCATGCTTTCAGTCAGAACCCCCCCCCCCAAAAAAAAGAGGGAGGGGAGTGAGCTGGAGAAAGTGGTATAACACAGGGCCAGAAGAGCAAAAAGAGAATCAGAATGAGAATGCCATGTGGAACCGTCCCCCTGGCAACCGCTCTGGGTTCCGCGTGATTGATGCTGAAGTCCGCGGCGGATCTCATCTCCCTCCGCCTTCTCATTTACATACGCAGAAACCAATGCGCAGCGGCTTCAAAGCTCTGATCTATTTTTAAAGCAGGTTCCAGAAGTGAGAGGGGAATTTTTTATTCATGATTTGGAATAAGTTATTCAATAAGTGAGCAGAGTTGGCCTTTGCTGATGATCACTGTCAGTGTCTTATGATTAATTGATCGATTGATTCCGGTTTTTTGCAAAGCCGCCGTCCTGTGCAATGGTGCAGTGATGCTTTGCACTCACTGATGGCTACTCACTGAAGCTGTGTCAGGTGTCAGTTTTCCCTCTGATTTCTTCCTGGTGTTTCAGCAGATTGCTGTTCATGTCATGTGGTTAATGTGTTTGATTGATGAAACACAGCAATGGGAAATTCACCTGCTAAACCACTAAACCACACTACATTTACCTGCACGTTTATTATTTTGATTTCTGACGTAAGTGCAATTAAATGAGGATTTGTATAATATGGATGCCTAGTGCACATATTGAGACAGCATGATTTGACTTCAGGATTAGAGTGTAAAAATGACTGTGGTTTAAACTCCTCTGACACACACTGCGATTGCCAGCTTTCAACCCTGACCAAAATGTTCTCATATAACACACCACGTTCAAAGACATATGAACATGTGACTGTGTTTCATCACCTCTGGGCTATGTTCTACTCATCTCCATAGGGAGAGCTGTTTCCAAGAGAAGTTTAGTGAACAAAGCATTGATGTGCAGTATGGGAAATGAGAATCAAATATCCTACAACAACCTAACAGACCACTCTGAGCACAATATAACATTTCCATTACCTAAAGATCCCAACACAATAGGTCACTCCCAACAAAACAGATCACTCCAAACATGAGACTGTTCCCAACATCACCGGGGAAGACCACTACGAACACTTCCAACTCACCAGGCTACATCAAAAACAATATACTACTCCTAACACAAAAGACTATTCCCAGGTCACTTCTAACACACCCAGCAAAAAACACTTCTAAAACAGAAAGATACCACTGCAGACAGGTATATTTTGACACTAAAAAGATGGCTGGAAAGAAGAGAAGGTAGCATTTGATTCTCACAAAGGCTACTATACCTTGTAACAAGTTATGTTACCTGAATTGCCCCGGTAGATGTGCAGCTGTATGAATAGATGATATTTAACAGGTGTGACTGACATAAGCTGCCATGTATAAGGGTATCCACAACACATATACAGCTCTCTTTTCAAAGTATAATAAGGACCATTAAAACAGAGCAGAACCAAAACACACACACCCATTTTCCATTCTCAGTGTGGCGAGATGTGTGAACGCATATGCATGTTCTCTCTGTAGCAGGAAGGTGGGGCCTCATTGCCAGCTAAATAGGGGGCTTGAAAAGCTTTTACACACAAGCTACCACATCAGGTACAAGACCAAATGCAACATGGTGGGTGCGGCTCCTAATGTGTTCAGTCAGGTTGGCGAAGGTGTCGCAAACATATGCATTGTTAATGAGAAGTACCATTTGGATCTATACAGAAGAGGGAGGGGGCCGTGCTGAGAGAAAGCCCAAACAGTCCTTTTAATGTCTTATAATTGTACTACACATTTGACACCTCTGATTCAGTCAAAAGTACACCGTCAATCTCTAATGTTATGGAACACTCAAGTAATAATGCAGATTCAAATCCAAATGGAGTATTGCAGCCATGTGATGTAACCACGGGCAAGGTGCTTATCCTGCATGTATTTAGTGAATGTCTTGTAGAATAGATGGATAATACATAAAAAGTTAACTGTATAAGGTGCACTGGACATTACTGTGTTATATTATTGGACACTGGGCAAGGGTATCTGCCAGCAAAATGAATGTTAAATACCATCTAAAACTGTACGTTCCACACTGTGGTCTGTAAGTAAGCTCCTCTGTGAGGTTTACTGGCTTTGTCCCCGTATCTCTCAGTCAGGTGTCTATAGCAAGAGTAGGCAACCCGGATCCAGGAGTTTTCTATCCCATTTTAATCATAGGATTGGTTCACCTGGTTTTGTTTATTTGACAGGGACAATGCACACTAATCAACACTTCTGCAGACACAACTATCTAAGAGTGGCAGATTCAGCTACAATGCTATTGTCCATCTGTAGTACCTGGGCAGGCTGAAAACAGGCAATAGTATCACAACACAGTCAAATGAATTAAAAAGACTGCATCGCAAATGATGACAGAAGCGTGGCGAGAAACTACAGAGGCAGCACAAATCATCATGGAAAATCATATGTCACAGCAGTATGTTATAGCAGCATCGAAAGTGATGACAGCAACGAGGCACAGATCATCAAATATAATAGCAGTGACGTGTCATGACATGACAAGGAGCGGCAGTGTAGCATAGTGGTGATGAACAGGGCTTGTAACCAAAAGGTTGCCGGTTCGATTCCTCACTGGGCCATTGCTGCTGTACCCTTAAGCAAGGCATGTAACCAAGAACAGCTTCAGTAAATATCCAGCTGTATAAATGTCTAACATGTAAACATAGTAACCTATGTAAGTCACTCTGGATAAGAGTGTCTGCTGAATGACAATAATCTAATGTACTAGCAGTAGGGACGGTCATAGCAGCAATATAGTGACTACATATATTGGCATCAGAGGACATACAAGGTACACAGCATATGGAGCAGTGATCGGGTGATCAGGACACAGTCACTTGCATTAATATAGACTAATAGCTAATGCAGTTGTTTAATGTTTAAGAGCTTGGAAGGAACTAAATCAGAAACATCCATGGCACTGTAGGACCAGGGTTGCCTTCTTGTGGTCCATATCACATGGTATGAAATGGCAGTGATGGTGCTTTGCAATTACATGATATAAAGAAAATTAACTTAACATGGGAATTCAAAGTTTGCTGAAAAGAGCAGCGGGCATTTGGGGATTTAAATAACAGTTGTGGTGGATTTAATAATTGTTTCTTCTTCTTCAGGACAGATGTCTGGGCCTGTTTTTATTTTCATTGAATAAAATCATGTTTCCCGTCTGGTTCTGAACATGAACAAAACAGCTCCCAATTTCCAGGGACCCTGGTGATTTACAAAGGACAGTCCATGTTCTGAATTATAAGCATTACAATAAGTATTACCATCGTTGCCATAGGTAATCAAGGGCATTACTAATGGCCTTGACCCTAGCTACTCAGCAGACACACAAAGGCATAAAGCACACAAGGATCCTGAATTATAAGGCAAAGGGATATTTAATACAGTTCCATGAGTGTATTTTTCCAGACTATTATAAACTAAACGAGCTACTTACTCATTGGTCCATTAGTCCAACACTCACATTAGTCAACATGATTGGTCAACATGACAGTTCAACAGCTGTGTTTTTCATTCTCTTGGAATGAAGACCACATGGTTGCCACAGTGACAAAAAACTTATTCTACAATGTAAATTACACAATTAAAATTAAACCATGTTGGGGTATCTAGTGCTTAAGGCATGAAACCAACTCAAAGGTTACTGGTTCCAAAAGACACCTTTAATTTACTTTTCAAGGATAAGATTACATTGTAAATACATTATCAAATGTGGGGGTGTGTGGGGGGAGGCTCATAATTTACCTCTTAAGTAAATAAAAGCAGCAAAAATGTCTGATAGAAAATTTACCAATTGTGTATACAGACCAGTTTAAACAGAGGTAACTGTTCAGATAAGGGAAACACGCAGCGTCAGCATTAAACAATACAGATTATTTGGATTAGAGACCAGCACCTAGGAAATCTGTGCTTTTCACCCCACTGAATTAATCGAAGTGTGATAAAGTCCGATTTATGCCACACGCAGCTGTCTCTACAAATTATTACCGACTAATGCCACATCGGACATACGTTTTGTTTTTGCGTTTTTTTTCTGTTCTGTTTAGATTACGTGTCAACGTGCTATTGTGCTTCTATGAAATTAACCTTCACGGAAGCATTTACGTCACTGTATGTTACACAGACGCGGTCACCTCGAAGGATTCAGTATGATCGCCAGTGTTCCATAATCTTTTTTGTTTGTATGTCTTTCCTAAATCTTTGTGGGTGTGAGTTCTCGGTGTTTTTTCCTCTCAAAACCCCCTTAATTGATATAATTATCCACAGACTAAATAGGCCTGTTCGTACACTGGTGTTCAGTTATTCCAAGAATTTTGATCTTGACAATAAATAATAATGATTATAAATGCGCTGCAATGAAGAACTGCAGTTGTGAGTGGACGCGGCGTACAAAGGATCAGAAAATTGGCATTATTAGCAAGGGTCTTTAAGACAATTTACAGCCATTTGAACTCGTCGCTCGCGGCGGCTAAACATTATTTCTGTCATCGTTCTGACTTGGGTTAACTCGTAATGGAATGAAGAGGACACGTCCTGGCTATCGCGGAGCACTAACCCCTACTTCCAACTGGCTCTCACAGCGATGGCATTCGGTGATGGTTTCCCAGGACTGTCTAAATTCAAGTAAAAATGAGGTTGTCCTGTTGGCTTTATACGGTAGCTGTGAGATTACTCGCCATAGACAATGTAAGTCATTTGGTTGAGTTATTGTAATGGAACGATTTAGAGAATGTCCATCAGATACACAACCCATCCACATAAGCGACGACTTTGCAAACGCATTGAATTGCAGCGAAAGCAGACTCAGGCTGTAACAGCTTTCCATTGAAAAATCGCTTAAAAATCTGAGATTTTAGCTCTTAATCACAAGCTTTTAAGGGTGCAGAAAATATTAAACATCGGTCAAAGATAAGCATGCCCACCACGATCCGAAGGCACGAAAAGGAAACATAATAAATAAAAATAATTTTTTAAAAAGTTCAGAGGACTCCGCCCTCTTTGCCTTTACTCCCACTGACCAATCAGAGAAGAGGTGCTAAGAAAAACAAACCGTACGATTGGTCAAGGGATCGTGGTTTCAAGGCGCCCCGCAGAGCAGTATAGAGTGTTGTGAATGAGGGGTACCTGGAAACCGGCGTAACATTATTGTGTGTTCTGCGCTTGAGACTAAACTTTTCAGTGAGAAGCGAGTCGGCGTTGCGAGCGGTGGTGTAAGCGGTGGAGAAGGGTTACATGGTGAATATGAGCTGTAATTCAGGGAATTGCAAAAGTCTTAGGTTACGAATCAGTTGCACGGCGACTTGAAACATTTATTTTGCTATTTTCAGAACATCAACAAAGATGAAATATCAAGAGACACGGATCGCAACATTGTAACGTGTAGCTACCAACTGATCAGCCAAGTCATGGAATATGCTGTTGTCGTCTGCTGCTGCCGAGAGGGAGAAAAATAAAGGAATCCAACTCAAACGGACCTGATCACAGGCACGGACTAGAAGTCGGCATAGCGAACTAACCAGAGATTTGATCCGAACGACGCTCTGCAAAGTTCTCTTGCATGTTGAAACAGTAGAGTGAAAACGGACACTGGCCACAGCACAGTGGAGCACCCCCTCCCTTCTCTTGCTTGGAATACCGAAAATACGGGTTTTATGCAGATATTCCTTCCTTTGGCAAATCGATTGAACGGGTGGTGTAAGTAAAGACAGTACTACATGTGTTCTGTTTTTTTTTAAATAGGGTAGTTTCTGAAAACTATGTTTCAATAGCAGCACGAGTCTGTAGTGCATTTTCTCGACGTCAGTGTGAACTGTCTAGAGGACTTCTGAAAGAATTTTAATCTAGCTAGTTTTTTTAACCAACTTTGTGCGGATTGGGGGAAAGAAAGCGGCTGGTGATTTAGAAGACACGACCCCGTTCATGCGGAGAAGTCTTGTGCAAGGCGTACGTTTTAACGTTTTTGTTAGCGAACTCTCTCTCTGACCCACAATGGCAGTACCATCGAAGACCTGGAATTTGGTTTGGACAGCGGGTTGCGTTCTGGTGACCGTGTGCCTGCTCTCTCAGCCGTGTTCCGGGCAGTATCACGGAGAGAAGGGTATCTCTATACCTGAACACGGCTTCTGTCAGCCCATATCTATTCCGCTCTGCACCGACATCGCCTACAACCAAACCATCATGCCGAACCTACTGGGCCACACGAATCAGGAAGACGCGGGGCTGGAGGTGCACCAGTTCTACCCTCTCGTTAAGGTGCAGTGCTCAATGGACTTAAAGTTTTTCTTGTGCTCGATGTACGCGCCGGTGTGCACGGTGCTCGAGCAGGCGATTCCACCGTGTCGCTCTTTGTGTGAACGAGCGCGTCAAGGCTGCGAGGCCCTGATGAATAAGTTTGGCTTCCAATGGCCCGAGAGGCTCCGCTGTGAGAATTTCCCGGTCCACGGCGCGGGAGAAATTTGCGTGGGTCAGAACACCTCGGACACGGGCAGCCCCACCTCGTACCCAACTCCCTACATCCCCGAACTCATTACGCTGCCTCCCAACATGGGGCGGTCGAGTCAGCCCTTCTCGTGTCCGCTGCAGCTGGAGGTGCCTACATACCTAAATTACTACTTTTTGGGGGTGAAGGACTGCGGCGCCCCCTGTGAGCCCACGAAACCCAACGGATTGATGTATTTCCGTGAAGAGGAGGTGAAGTTCGGCCGACTTTGGGTGGGCATCTGGTCGATTCTATGTTGCGTGAGCACCCTGTTCACGGTCCTCACGTATCTAGTGGATATGCGGCGGTTCCGTTACCCAGAGCGGCCCATCATCTTCCTCTCCGGCTGTTACTTCATGGTGGCGGTGGCCTATGCAGCCGGCTTCCTCCTGGAGGACAAAGTGGTCTGCATCGATAAGTTTAAGGACGACGGTTACAAAACGGTGGCGCAGGGCACCAAGAAAGAGGGCTGTACAATCCTCTTCATGATCCTCTACTTCTTCGGCATGGCCAGCTCCATTTGGTGGGTGATACTGTCCCTCACATGGTTCCTCTCTGCTGGCATGAAGTGGGGTCACGAAGCCATCGAGGCCAACTCTCAGTATTTTCACCTCGCTGCCTGGGCCGTGCCCGCCGTCAAGACCATAACCATCCTGGCCATGGGCCAAGTGGACGGCGACATTCTCACGGGGGTGTGCTACGTGGGCATCTACAACGTGGACTCGTTGCGCGGCTTCGTCCTCGCCCCCCTCTTCGTCTACCTGTTCATAGGCACGTCGTTCCTTCTCGCTGGATTCGTGTCCCTGTTCCGTATCCGCACCATAATGAAGCACGACGGGACCAAGACGGAGAAGCTGGAGAAGCTGATGGTGCGGATTGGCGTTTTCAGCGTGCTGTACACGGTTCCGGCCACCATCGTGATCGCTTGCTACTTCTACGAGCAAGCATTCCGCGAGCAGTGGGAGAAGACTTGGCATATGCAGACGTGTAAACGCTTCGCCGTGCCTTGCCCAGTCAACAATTTTGCCCCCATGACCCCGGACTTCACAGTTTTCATGATCAAGTACCTAATGACCATGATCGTAGGCATCACCTCTGGTTTTTGGATATGGTCCGGGAAAACGCTGCAGTCTTGGCGCAGGTTTTACAAGAGGCTTAGTAACAGCAACCAGGGCGAGACGACGGTATGAACGTTTCAGAGGGGCATCGTGTGAGAAACGGGGTCAAAAAAAGACGAATAAAGTCCCTTGCTTTATAAACTGGAATTGATTTTAAAATCTAGACTTTGGAATTTGAATTTGAGCTCATTGCTGCCCCTCTCTACATGAGATTGTTAATCAGGTTTAATGTGTACTCATTGCCTTTGTCAAACCTTGCCATTCTCGTTGGTTGTCGCTGAGCCATTGATTTTTTTTTCTTGAAGGGGGTCCTAACTTTAGAACGGAACATTTCACAAATCAAACTCTTTTGAACTGTTATTACAAGTTTTGTAGTTTGTTTCTTGAATATGTTTAAAAGAAGATTGTAAAATTTTTACCTGTTTTTGCTAATTTGTTTTCAGTTATTCTGTGCGACCGTTATGAGGAAACATTTCTGTCTGCTGCTCTGCTCTGTTTAAATAATGCATTTAGACTACCTTTTATGTTTACTCTACACACATAATTTTTCCACGTAACTGTGCTCCTTAAATGCTGCACTCTTTCTGTCTGCGGTTTGGCAAATACATTACTCATTTTGTTATCAACTTTCCTTTCTCCGTTCCTTTGTTACAGCATATGAAATGCAGAACGATCCTTCTGTCGATTTCTTCTGTAGATCTACATAGTCTACATTATGCCGTTTCATTTTAGGTGTGGCGCACTATCAACTTTGTCATTTGGTATATTTTCAACAAATTTCTTGCCAGCATTGTTTAATCTGTACGCAGGAAGTGTTTGCCTTATCACTATTTTATTTTTTTACTTTTTTTGTTTCGTAAATTGTGACCTACAGCCACCCGTCGACAATCATGCATCCTCCTGTTCCTCAATCAGAAGGACAGCCGGGATTTCTTTCGAATTGGGGTACTATTATATGCATGTGTATAGCTGTAAAAATATGCAAGCTACTACATTATACATATTTTGTAAATATTCTTCACTTTTTCCCAAAAGAATATATGTATTTATAAGAATCTTGCTGTTTTTTTACTTGATTTTTTTAATACAGTAAGAGACCTCATTTGTATCTGTACAGTTTCACCGAATAAAATGATTAGATTTTTTAATCTCTTGCCCGTGTTCAGTGTGGATGCTATCTTGGGTGTGTCGGGGGAATAGTTAGAATGCTATTTCGGAAGATTTTACCTTTTTAAGTAGCATTCCAGTTAGAAAAAGGTATAAAGTTCAGGTGTATAAATAATCAGTGTATTGCCACTGCTAGCTTATGAAGTTTGTTTATGTCAGTGTGTGTTGGGGACCCGTTTTTGAGGGTGCCGGTCTGTGCCTTGTGCCGCAGCTGTTTAAAAAAAAAAAAAACATTCTTGGTGGGGAAAACGGTTAGTACATAAGGTGTTGGTCTAATGTGTTGTAATTTACCCACTTGCCTTGAATATATTTTGTTAGATTCCATGTGGTGCGTTCAACAGGCCGCCTGGTTTCCCGGAATTGCCTTGTTTTCGAGGGGCGGAGGCACGTTATAGCGGCTAGCCAGTCGGCCATGAGAGGATAGGGGTAGCCTTTTGTAAATCATTTCTTAATTGTGTGAACCTTTTACTCGGAGGAATGGGGTTTCCGTGTATCTTGTTACAGCTGTTACTGGTTAATTGAAGGCTAATGAGAATTCGTGGAATGAGCATGACTGGGTCCTGCGGTAGATTGAAACTAATTAAGGACAAACTAAGGTTGCACTACCAGCAATGGATAGGTACAATATCCAGAAGGCTCAAATGGTGCGGTTCTTTGTGGGGAGATCACACGTATGATAAATTGCACACTCCAGGTGCTCATATTAGCGTTGAACCATACTGACGAGTAACCTACATTTAAAAACATCATTAAAAGCATGGTTCTGCATGGAACGGTTATTTACGTTGTCTTCGAGCAGTACAGATTGTCTTCAGGCAGTACAGGTAAGGATGAGCTTACGATCTCGATGTGCTCAGAACTTGTGCTTCTGAAACGCAATCAATTACAAAACAGTCAAGATGGTAGAAATCGTCGCGCCACACACCTATGAACACAATAAACAAGGGGACTCGCTGAAATATTTCCCTGGAAGCAGACTGCTATTATTGAACGAGCATGGATGTGTCAGATCGCCAAAGAAACACAAGGAACAATAACATATTTCACGGTCTAGGCTAAGGCTTAACACGCGGTGTCTGCTCTCCCCGTTCAGGCAACTGAGTCAACAAATGGCTAAAGGAAGGCCACATAAATCTGTATTAAGGGAACGAGTGTTTAGTGTTCCAGTAGTAATATAGCGTTAAGAATCTATGAGAATTAAGAGTCCAACGTAACATTACTACTGTACAACCCAATTGTGTGTTTAAATGTAACTGGCTTCTTTTTGGGAACGGGTCAACTAGTTTCAAACTACAAACCCCTAACGCCATTTCAATGCCACATGCTGTGTCACACGCGAGGACTTCATAGGAAGATGCAATGTAGCTGTAAGTACATCAGGTTAAATCAGTACACGTCCCGTCCAAGCATGTCATTTCAAATTCAGTATTAATATCATTCTAAAGGAAAGGAGGGTAAAATATAACATAGCTTCAAAAATGCATTCATTTGAATAGAGATCCGACCTTGTGGGGGGTCGACTGTCGAGTTCATTCTTTTTCTGCAACTTGTTCTGACTTCACTGGAAACCAAATGTTAGGCTAACCATGAGCTACCAGACAACTACAAATTTGTGTACTGGCGCCACCTACAGGTAGCCTTTCTTTTATTTAATTCCTTTTCCAAATACTACCACCATTTTTTGGGTTAAATATGGTTTTTATTATTTTGTGAATGGTGTATTGTGTGCAGGTATTTTCAGTTACAGAGAAAAGGTATCCTGTCATATCATAATTATGCCCGTGTGTCCTTAAACTGTCATCTAATCGGTGTTTGATATTTGATCACTTAACTGCTAGATCGTTTCGTTACTTATTTTCGTTGTCTGATCATCAAATTATATCTACATCCGGGAATGTAAAAGAACATGCATGCAACAAAGTTCATTCCGGAATTCGCTTGTTAGTATGTGTCTGTGTCTCACAGATGTCGCATACGACTCGCATACGGATTTAAACCAGCTCAGGCAATTCCATTATATTTTTTATTATTCTGCACTCCGTGTTAATTCCGCGATTTATTTTACACAACTCTTTCATTCATCAGAATTTGTTTATATTTATGGTCATCTAATAGCATTAAACGATTTAATCTTTAAATGGGTTGAGGCAAAGGTGATCCAATCTAACATGGAAGGGTACAACTGCTTATAGTGTTTCACGTCGTTAAGCCTCTGATCAGTGGAATATTGTTGTTCATTGTGCACATAATCTGATTTTCCTTTGAAGATCACTTAGCTGAAAATTAAATAAGGAGGTGACATATAAAATGTTTAGAAATGGTAATTGTGTTTGATTTTTGTTTGTGGGTTTAATAAACACATGAAAATTCTGATTAAAACCGGTTTTGAGTTGTGCATTGATGTGCACCTCGAGAGTCCATTAATCATTTTTAATCAAATTTTAACCAAAATAAATGCAAGCAGGAGCTAACTAATGTAGCACTTGAATACTAAACAAACCAGACTGTTTCTGGATCCTTTAGGTTATAAATGCTAAATTAATGTAGCCAACCACAAAGTTGTCAGAAACAATGCATCATAGTGTGTTTGTTGTTGTTTTGTTTTTAATAACGTTGGATCGGTTCAAGTTTGTACCACATTGATCTAACACTGACCCACTTTAACATGGAGATCTAGATTACTTAATGAATCTTGAAGCAGAAAAAAAACAAAGCAACTACTCATTACATGAGCTATATCCCTCCAGGCAAGACTCCCTCCACATTCTGCCTTTTCCCTTTGCACACACTTTCTTTGCATTTTGATTTGTAAGTAATTCTGACCCGCAGGCTTCAGCAGGTAAACCAGGTGAAAATCTGGGAGGGGTTGCAGAGCACAGGTGTGCCCTCAGCCCTGGTCATGCCCACTGCTGCCCACAGGTTTCTTAGCAACACAATTCTGCAGTTTTAACAAGCCTTATCTTCAAGTAGCTGATTCTCAAAGGCCATTACAGAGGCAGTACGGAGGAGGATTGGGGGGTATCAGCAAAGAGGGGGACAGTTACTCCATTTTCAGAAAGACACATTAAATGTATGAATTCTTTTAAAGGCAGCTCTGACACACACTAATGCATTTATACATGTGTAATGATCCCTGGCTCGACTGCAACACTAGGCTTTTTTACCTTCTGTGAGTCATCACGTTAGATTATACATTAGTCAATGTGGCGCTGGACAGAGTACACTTTAGCTGAAGGATCTTTCACAGTAAACTCAGATATATTACTTGATTTATAATGAATGAAAGCCAAGGGTTGAAATATGATTATAAACATTAGAGAACCAGTGCCATTGGAATGGGTGAGATATTTCCCCCAGACTGTTTTAAATTTGGTATAATCTTCAATTATTTACAGTCTGTTCAATAGAAATGAACTAAATCAATTCATTTAGAATCTTATAGTAGGAGTCTGTTTCCTGCTAAGGGGACACATGGTCTTCAGAACAATACATCACAAATTGACTGGAGGAGGCATGGTTCATGAAACGTTAAATCAACACATAGTGATTATGAAGGCTTCAGGTTTCAGGGACTAGTATATTAAACAGGTACCACTTTGGAAACTCGCTAGACTGTCCGTTAATTGGGACAAATTAGCATTGTAGTATTACATAAAACAGATGCATTACGTCAGTCTACACAGTCGCTGTGGGTCCTCCTACTGACGTGGGCAAAATAAACACTCGCGTTTCATTATTTCATGTTTGCTTTCTTTTGTTGTTGAAGAGTAAAGACGACAGAAGGAAAAGGAGGAAAGCAATGGACATGGTGGTTACCCCTCTACCTTCTCATCCATTCAAATGTTTGTCTCTTTTCCACAAAACAGGGACCTGGTGAATGGAATTCCTAGTGTGGTGCTGTTGTGTGTTTTGCTTCTATTTACTTCCTGTGTGGAAGGTCAAACGGTGCTTCCCGCCCTCTCTGTCCTCATCACTGGTGCTCTGTATGTCTCTTCCCTCTCTGACTTGGCTCACGTTTGCCCAGCGAGTGTTCAACGCATGCGCTACATGTAGAATCTTGAGACTGGGCTCGTCTTCTTCTCTTCACTTTCAACCAACACAGTGTGCCGACTGGTTGATGTATCCGGCCCTTAATGGGACACATTGTCTTCAGAACAATACAACAACCGCTGTGATATGATAAGGGGATATCAGCTGGGCCGTGTGAAATCCATAGCCTGTCTGATACAACGCATTCAGTATTGTTTGAACATCGGTATACATATCTCTCCTGTCAAAGCTGCTAGATTAGATTATCAGAGAAAGGGGGTGTCAATGAGGCTCCAATTCAGAGGTGGTAAAATAGACTTTACACCAGGTAGCTTTCACATTAAGCTCAGAAATGTTGGTGATGGTGATGGTCAAACATTTTTGTCCATAATCTTGGTGATTTGGTTCAAAAGAAAAAGCATTTAAAAAAAAAAACAGCAGACCAAATTTAACATTACGTTCTACACTCATGTTAAGCGAGGCTCGTTTGGCAGTCATTAGGAATAACCACTTCCAGACAGGGTTTTAGAGATGTGAGAGATGTGATGTGACTTATGGTTTCATTATGCCATCAATTGAGATGAAGGGCCAATGCTCATTATTTTCCTTTGTTGTAATATGAACCCATCCATGGGAAAAGTGACCCAATTGTTTCCGTTTTCTCAACTGTATCCAATGGCTGAAATTCTAGCACTTCCTCACCTGGACATCACAGTGGACCACAGAACTCAGCAGACCAAGATATGATTGGATGCATGACTCAACTGAGCCTGTGCATAGGAAATATGTGGGTCAGCAGTGCAAGTGATTGTCGCCCTCCTTTGGACGCTCACATTAGAGTCCAGGTTTAGTGTGGGAAAGGCTGGAGTCTTGTCTGCGCAGGCGAGAAAAGGAGAAAGTGTCAGCTGTTTAATTTAATTTCATGTCTTCGTGCCGTGGTCCTGCTCTTTGCCTTCTGACAATTACGCTCTTCTAGTCTTAGCCAGAATTGCCTTTGATCCGCCGATTTCCTCTTGGTTTGGGTTAAGCACACTTTAAATCTGACAGAGGGAGTGAGAAGGAGAAAAACTGAGGCAACAGTTCCAACAGCTACAGTTCCAAGCAGTTATGAGGTGCTGCGTGAGATCTGCCGCCTATATATAATGACAATTCATCCCGCATCGCATGCATGAGGGGTTGGGATAGGTGGGAGACCCCTGCTGTCCAGCTGAGCTGAGCGCCCTCGGTTTCCTCTCCTCGCGTTTACGGCGTTTGTTTCGTTTGGAAGGGGAACGAGGCGCCGAGGATTGTAGGGCAAGTTGGGGGGGGGGGGGGTCATTTCTGGGTTGCTGCCATGGCAACAATGAAACTGGAGGACTTGTTTTCTGGCGAGGAGCTGTGCTCTTTGTAGTTTGGGTGCCGCAGAGGTACGTGCGATGCCCCCTCACGCCCTTCACGCGGGCGCATGCGTGCGCGCACACACACACACACACACACACACACCTGATTTCAAAGGCCCTTTACAAGAGAGGGGAATGGAACGAGACTCGGAGAGGAAGATCGGGTCTGGTTGTAGCTGTCGTATCAGCCCACATGGGGCGGCTCAAGTCCAGGGATCTGTTCCTCAGTTTATATTTGGCTGATTGTTTTGTGGTCTGTCACATTAGCTTTACAGCTAAAACAGAACGTAGCGATACAGGTCCTTCTCTTCCCTAAATTTCAACCTGTTGTGATCCTCCGATATCAGACAGCAATCTATAAAATTATACTTTTGACTCCAGTCACCGAGGTCGAGCGTGGAGCACTCCTGGATCAGGGGAGGCTGGGACATAAATCCGAGACATAAACGGAGCAGGGCGTGTAAGTAGGGACATGCCATAGTAAATTTGCCTCCTTTTTTTTACAGCCTCTCTGTGTTTCATCTTAAGTCAAGCTCATGGCAAATGGCTGTTTGGCTGTGTTATTGCACTGAATCCAGACACTGTGCCATAATTGAGCTGACCGGGGCATTAACCCAGACCCAGAGAAGGCAGGGAGGGAGTGCTATATATCAGTATTTATTTATTGTCCCTTAATCTGCTGCACAGAAGAGACCGGGTCCTCCCCCCCCCCCCACGCTCCGCAACTGTGGAGATAAGGCCGCCAGGGCCCGGAGCGCCGACATCAAGGTGTCTCCTATTACCCTGCATCTCAAGTCAGTAAAACAGTCAATTAAAATGTAATATGTAGTTTGACCTGCCCTAGGTGCAAGCTGCAAATCTCCACAGAATGAAAAGTTGCCCTCTGAGATTTTCCCTGTGGATTAATTCATATTCTGTCCCACTGCCCTGCCCGCTAAGTCTGTTTAGGGGAAAACCTTAGAGATTCAAGAGAGGAGAAAAAAATGGCCTGTTCACCAGGACCTCCTTTTCCCCCCTTTACCCTATTTTTTTTTTCTTTGTTCTTGCAGACCACATCATTCTTTGTGTCGCTCTCCACGGTGTTCCTGCTGGGATCTCATGCACTTGTGGTGTTAGTCTGCATGGAAGGGCAGTTTGTTTTTGAGGCTGAGTAAATTTCAGGGGGAGGGGGACTTGTTAAAACATTGCACGCACAGAGGCCTGAAGAGGATATGCACACAGTGAGGTGATAGACGAACTCTTGTCGGAAGAGATCCTTAACTCAAACGCTGTTTACCCAAGGTCGAATCTCAGTGGCCGATCAGCTAGCTGGTGTGCCAGCCGCCTTAGAAGGCACAGTGAGGGACAGGTCTCGGCAGTAAACGGGTCCGTCTGTGTGGGTGGCGTGTGTGTGGAAAGCGTTCTTAAAAGTCACGTTCCAGCAGCTTCAGAATGTCAACAAAGCGCGGGCAAAGGTCATGTGACTGTTCTCCCAGCATCACCTGTGCTGCTGGCCGGTAACGACAACACTGTCTGACTCTGTGGGGGCCTCCCAAGGAGAGCCCTTATCACAACCTGTCGCTAAAACCGCTACGATCTGGGAGTAATCACTACCTGTAGGTAAAAGTAAAACAACACTGATAAAACCAAAGAAAGTGAATAAACAGACAGGCCATCAGAGGGGGGGTCAGCCTGCTAGGAACAGAATAGCCATTCATTCTCTTCTCCTCACAGAATGACTTGTTTGTTAGCTGTTTTTCTTGTGGTATCTCCAGGTCACTGTATACAGGATGCAGGCGTCTTGGCTTCAAGTCATATAACCTCTGCCATTAACTATACCGAGGTAAGATCTTACTCATTATAATGCTGGAGAATGAAACATATTTCTACAGTATAAAATCTTGAGACAGACTTGATTGAAAATTCAAATCAAATGCCTGGAAAATGTATGTATAATTATACAGTTTGTCTTTAATAAGTAAGTGAACACAAGAATATTTTGTTTTGGTGGCTTCCTTGTAAACAAGCTGGGTGCATTTACCTAATTTTGTTTGAAACTGTGATCCTCACATCAGTGTATCTGCGTCTACATGGTTGGGGGTAAGTGAAGGGACGGGAGTAGGCTAATGTACTTTCTAAGGCCACATGTTTTCAGTTAATCTTGTGCTTCTTAGGCTAATGAAGCATTCAGTCTTCCCCTTGCTCCCTCTCTTTCTCTCCCTCTCCCTCTCTCTCTCTCTCTTACTTACTCTACCTCCATGCAGCTGGTGATACGCCCTTGTTGTGCTCCACTCTGTTACAATGTCCTGTGCTTGTCCTCCTCTAAGCCCCTTTACCCTGAATACTCCACCATTGAATGAATGCATGAATTAAGTGCATTCCTACAGGCCTCTGAAGGATCAAAATAATTGCACAGGAGAGCTGACACTCTGACCCCCTGTGACAATGGTGGGGGAGGTGTAGAACGAAGCCACCCCCAGCAGTGGAAGAACACATGGTTTCCAGTGTCACTTTATGCCTTTACCTGATCCTGCAGCACAAAGCACTGCTCCCTATGCTAACAGGTGACTGACCAAATCAACAGGAAGTTCAGGAGAGGACATAACCCTATCTGTGTCAATCGGACAGTAAAGCATATTGAACTTGGAGAAAACTTGTACATTGAACACACATTGACACATTTCATTTTACTTTTTTTTTTTTAACTTGTGTTACAGAGGAAATGCAAAACAAATGGATGTTTGATGGTCCATTTTGTCATGTAGGAGAGGATTATTTATTTTCTGTTGATCAGTAAAAGTTCCTTATTCATTTCTTGTAGGTATACGGATTGTGTTACCTGAAGGACTCTCCTTCTCTTCCTCCCTCTCTTACTCTCACTCTCTCCATCTACCTCAGTACAGGTGTAACTAATAACCATTCCAGAGGTCAAAATGCCAAAGCGCGGAAGTGGGCCGATGTCCCCCATATGCCCAAGACCCTGCAGGCACAAAGTAGTTCAGCCGGGATCATCCGGCCCTGTCAGTCAAGTCAAACAAAGAGCACCCAATGCTGAAGAGCTCCCACCAATGCAAGGAAGTTCTATTTAATTACATAAAGGGCAACTGGTTCCCGAACAATCCCCTGGTTACATAAACACCCCCCAAATGCACCTCACTTCCTTCTCAAACAAAGGGCAAGTAGTTCGTCAGGCAGTCTCATATTTACGCAAGCACCTTCATCAGCAACAGTGTCCCCCATTCAGGCAAATGGGATCAGTACATCAGGTCACACAGATCAGTCTTCAACTCTTCAGCTCAATTGTTCCTTGTTTCCATGAAGAACAGGCTTGTTTGAATAACATGAAAAGATATTTTAAAGTATAAAATAAAAGGTCCTCAAACCCAGTTACTAAAGCATGTGGCGGCATTGCTCATGTCTGTAAAACTGGTAGTGGGGGTAACCAAGTCAGAACCCAGGCAAGAGTCTAACTCAGAATGGCTGAGTGAGCACATTTTTGCAAATGCCTGCATTCCAGCATGCACTGATGAATCTGTGAGTGCATGTGTGCGGCAGTGGGCATTCTGTATGTATGTATTTATAACGTAAGCGATATTCGCATGTAACTGCACAATATTCTGGGCTTCTCTTAGGCTTGTTTTCACTTCATGAAATGACCTGGAGAAGAAAGTGAGAGCATCAGGAGTGGAGGGGCTCTGTATTCAGACAGGGAGATGCAGCTCCAAGACTTTGTCTTGAATGCCTACATTCAAAAATTTGTCCTGTAATTTTGATTCACAATTAAAAAGCACATTTTTTTCACCAACTGCCAAAGCTAATTTATAAAAATTGTGGTGATACTTAAAAAAAAAAAAACAGTAATGCACACATTTAACTGTGAGTTAAAGTAAAGGAAAAATGTTGACTGAATCCAGACCAAAGTATCATGGCCTGCTGTAGAAGGGTGTCATGTGATTGGGCTTTAATCCAATGTATATACAATGGATACCACGTGCTCATCCCTTGGCAATGTGGGATACATTCATATTGGGATTTGAATTAATTAATAATGGGATTGCATTTATACAAAAGTAGTTTCATCATCTAGAGTAATGTCCAAGGATAGACCATCAGGACTCATGTCCTGACAACTCTCTGGGTTGGAATCTCACTGGAGCTGGGCTCTGTCAGCAGTGCCTAAATTAGCATCAGTCGCCCATGGTGCAAGACACAATTGGAGACATATGGTCTGAGAATGAGATTAAACCACGTGGGTGTAAGAATGAGCACACATGCTCCTTGAGGTCTGATGCCGACAGCAGTGTGACCGTCCTGACCTAAAATTTCACCCTATCTGTTACACATGTGCGATACGCATGATGTTTGTGATAGATTGTAGGCTCCGCTGCTATTCTCGTTACTCGCATCTCAGATTTAAATTTTTAAATCGTCTCCGTTTATGAGGGAAGTTAATCACCTTGTTAAACCTGAGCTCTGTAAGACAGAGGTCAGATCTGAGTAGGTTGTGCAGTTTCTTTTTGGATTGTGTATGGATTTCCTGTGTTTTTTCAGGCACTATGTCAAAAAAATAATCCGATAGGAATAACCCATCGCAAACATTAAATCTTCTCCGAGATTCCACGCACAGATGGGTTTCTCCTCATCTCCCCTGTGTGCGGAACTTTAGGTTTAATAGGTTCTGGAAGAATCTGGAATATATAAAAGCAGAGCACCGCAATACCCTGTGCAATGGGACCTGAAGACAGAGCAATATAGGGGCTTTCGTTGGTTTCTGAATGAGTCTAAGTGGTTCCTGTGTAGCTGTAGGAAGGTGTAGGTTGAAAGCAGTGCTTCTGAGCATTGTTATTGTTTTGTCTGTACCGTTTCCTATTCATCAGTACTCTTGGGTTTTAGATTTTTAAATTTTTTAAAGAATTTAAGATTTTTAAATCCCACCAATATTGATCCCACCCCTGGGAAATATGCAGGGACTCCTAGACAAATCAGGCGTGACCTTTTCACGAAAGCTAATATCACTGCCAAGCGCAGTGCTTCCTCAGTTATCTGCTTTTAATCCAGTACAATTCTGTTTTGGACTATTTCATTTGTAAGTCTTCAGTAACACACAGAGATTGCACATGCACAAGGACTAATGACTTTCAGATCAGAAAGATGCTTTATTTTAGTGGAGTGGCTAAACCACTCAGAGTATTGGGCTGATAGGTTAAAATGAAGTATGACACACATCAGACATCGTCTTGTTCCAGTGTATGACAAATAAATCATTTCCAGCACTCTTTAAACAAATAGTCTAAAAAATACTGTCTCTTATAAGGATTCAGTAGTATTACCAAACCTGTTGCATATGGTATTTTCCTAACGAACTCCAGACACAGAGAAGGCTTTTCCCTGGTTTTCATCTTGTTCCTGAACTGACTATGACTGATAAGATCTTGCTGTTACACAGCTCAATAAACAAATGTCCAAGAGGCAGAAAAATTGCCACACGATTTCAAATATTAGTGTGTAATGGTATGCAATGATGTTAAATACACAAAAACCGATCTCTCCTTTTACTATGACAACTTGCTCTACATAATAGTAAAATGAAAAGAGCTGAACTGTCCTGAGGTGGAAACAACAGAATAAATACTTTTGCTCTCACTGTTAAAACATAGTTCTTATCTTCAGGCAATATTTGGGTAGAATATCAAGAATAAACCAGAGAGAATATCAAGACAAAAGTTAATCATGTGTAAGTCAAGTGCAAGTTTCAGGGATCATTCAGAGTCATGGATTATGTTTCATGGACCATCATTTATAAAGACTGCTTTCATGGATCAATGATGATGAAGACACTAAGGAAGACTATGCCAAAGTTCTCCAGCCTCTAGCTTTAGGTGATGTGTGCTTAACGGCAGAGTTGAGTCACAGTCAAACTTTCAGAAACACTCAAAGTTTCCAAAATCCAGCACAAAATAAAATCTCATTGAATTTTGGCTTGATGTCCTCTGGTGGGTGTAACTAACACTGTTGGTGGCAGCAGGGTGACAAGTTTGTAAAAAGGAGCCAGATCAAAGTTTTGCTTCCTTGCCAGACATTTGCGGGGCCCTTCCAAAGAGCAGCTACAGCTTCAGATCAGTGGTGTGAATATGTCGGGGACAGGAGGTCAGTGAGGACTGGGATTAGTGAAAGGACAAAACTACTTCATCCCCTCCTACAGTCCTGTTCTTCCAGGACAGATGGTGCACCCTGTATAATTATAGTGGATTGCTTTATATGGACCCTTGAGAGGATCTCAGAACTCTTAACAGTAAGGGAAGAGGGCTGACATTGACCTTGTATAGGTCCCACACAGCAGCCATTTTGCGTCACAGCCCTCACCGCACATCAGCTGAGGAGATCAAGGAGGGGGATTTATTTAGCCAATTAAACTGAGGCATGATTAGATGGTCAGATCTAGAGAAGCAAGGGTGGGAATTTGACGGGACGCTTGGGAGCCCTTGCTGTTTGCGAAAAGTGTCATGGAGCTTAAGGCACCACAGTCAGCCTCGGCTTCACGTTTCATTCAGGCTTTCTGGAGAGGTTTCACAAACGTACCCAGCCCAAAGTGGGGAATGTAGAACACAGGCCCTGTATCATGTGTGATCCAGTCTGAAGGTGGTATGGTTTTTCCATATGTGCATAGAGTTTGCAGATTACAATTTCAAAGGTCACTGTGGTTTCGCTTTAGGTTTCTTTATTTCACATTTTTATGTGATGTGACATGTTTAATAAGTGTCTCGCTCTACAAACGCGGGGCTGTGTGCTGGGAGGGGAGGGTAGGATTTTTAATGCGTTCCCACACACACACACACACACACTTTTGGAGTCACCCAGGATGGAGCCTCTGTACCTCAGAAACGCTCCAGTGCTCGCTCCAAACCTGGAGAGACTCTGAGGGGGTGGGGTGGATTTTGGCTCAAAGAATCTTTATTTAGAAAGTGTCCGTTACGGAGGAGGCCCAGATTTTGGGGGAGGGGGTGGGGGGTGGGGGGGTTGAGGAGGAGGGGTCAGGTTTCTGACGAATGACAGGATAAAGGAAACAGAGCAGCCAGAGAGGTCAGGCTGAGAAAGCCCAGCCTCTGTCAGTCACTAAACTCCAGGGCCTGGATTAGGACCCAGCCCAGGGGAGAGAGCCAGGGTCGGGTTTCTCAGTCTGGCTCTGGGATACCTCACCACAGCAAAACACAACCAGCTGTGGAGCAGCCAGGAGAGAGACTGGGTCCAGCGCATATATATATATATATATATATATATATATATATATATATATATATATATATATATATATATATATGTATATATATATATATATGTATATAAGAGTGCATGTGTGTGTGTTTGTGCCAGAGCCATGAGCTTTCATCTCATCATAATATCGATTATAAACTTTATATTGTATAGCGCCTCACATCAAGGCACTTTCACAGTCAGT
Source organism: Megalops cyprinoides (assembly GCF_013368585.1). Lineage (NCBI taxonomy): Eukaryota > Metazoa > Chordata > Actinopteri > Elopiformes > Megalopidae > Megalops > Megalops cyprinoides. Next base: position 29,993,041 of record NC_050593.1, read on the forward strand.
CAGTGATACTGTAGTGCACTGCAATAAAGAAGAATCTACAAGAAGAAAATACAAGTCTGTAAACGCGAGAGGAAAAGAGTCCACTTTTTCTAACTAGAGGTGGCTGTTCACAGTATATTTCTACATAAGGAAAAGGACATGTCACTCATCAAATATATCTGAGAATCTGAGAAGAGTAGGAGATGACAAGAAGGCTCTGGAGTTTAGATCAGATTAGAAATGTATGGGGGAGGTCTATTGTCCCTATCCCTTAGTTTCTAGGCTGTCTAGTCAGGTTACACGAGTTAACTTGTGGTAGGGTTGAATAGTGTTATGCTCACGTGCACTGATCTGGGAGTGTTGTTAGCCTGGTCTGACACTGTTGCTTGTTTAAATTGAATGGATACACTTCTGTTCTTTTGTGCTGGAAGTTGCTCTGGATAAGAGCATCTGTTAAATGAATGTAATGTAATGCAATGTATTATTAATGTCTTATATGTAATGAGGGGTGTTTTCAATTCAAGGAGTGATGTACTTTAGGGGAAAAAAACTTTAAGACCAGGATTTGATTGCTTTCTCGAAATCCTTTCTTGCAGAATTATGAATGTTCTTAAGGTTTTTTTTTTTGAAAACACCATTTTGGAAAACAAGACATTGCAGTGGTCAAGGCTAAAGGAATGAAAAATGTGTATAGACTTTGCCCGCAGAGGGTCCAGACAGGATCGTGCAAAGGAAGGCAATGTATCAGAGGTGAAACACGCAGTTTTTGGGATGTTGACTCTGTGCGGGTCACGCATGCGGCGGGGGTCAAGGAGAAGCCTCTGATTTTCAGATGTGATGGAAAAACCAAGCTGGACGCCATCTGCGATTTTAGAAAACGTTGCCCTTTTGAATTCAAGGAAGCCAGGGACGCGGGCTCAGTACTCGTTACTGTTTGACGGTAAAATGTTTTGATTAATAGTTTGGTTTTTATGTCTGTGATTTAGTTGGTTGGTATAAGAAATGCTACGGTTGTGTCAGGCTTTATTCAGGGATAGAATGGAATGCCACTGGCTTATAGATGGAACCTAAGTGTGTGCTTCCTTAGTGTTTCGTCTAAATAGAGTGCAGTGAATAAGGAACTTTGTAAATATCTCACCTTAGCTCCTCTTCACTACCAATCAACAGCAGCGATATATGGTATCAATGACCTGCTCTCGTTGTGTGCTGTAATATCTGCATCCCACCACCTCTCCATCTCCCCCCACATTCCTTTAAAATGGGGCTTTGATGGTCCTGTAAACCAGCAGTACGTTCACCTAAGACTCCATGCTTAATACTCCTGGGTTTTTCATCCCCAACTCCCTCCTCCTCTTGAATCATCAAGTATTAAGTATGCTTGCAGTCCACGCCAAAGCCACAGTCTGACATGGTCTGTATGTACTGCTATTCACATGGCCCTATTATATGTGCTTGGTGCATGATAAGATAATCTGCCAAATAAATAAATGTGAAATGCATTGCTCCTTTGTTCTTATAATCCCACTTACTTTTCAAACTGTTTAGTTGATTTTCTTTATAAATCTTCTGAAATGCATAATTTGGAGCTGTGGACTGTACCCAACGAATGTTAATGTATGGAGAGTGGCTAGCAGTGGTCCCAGAACAGAACCCTGAGGGATTCAATATTTCTCTAGTCTTGGGTAACCTTTGTAGCCAGCTATAGATGAATCATTTCCACTCATGAAAGCAGAAACTAAATTTGCTTAAAGCAGTACCGGAGAAACAGATTTCATACTTTGAAACAAAATGTATTCAGGGCAATCTCTGAGGACAGGTAGAATTAAGATAGCCAGAGAACCTGAGTCAGAAGCAATAAAGAGACTGTTTACACCTTGTAGAGTGCAGTTTTAATAATGTGAGATTTCAAAAGCATGACTAAAATATTTCATATAGTTTGAGTAAGGTGGCAATTTAGTGTTTGCTATGTGCTCCAGTATTTATGAGGGAAATGGGGAGTACCCAAGAAGTTGATAGCAGGGCGGGTTGAGGTCAAGGGTACATGGGAGGCTGGAATGTGGTGTATGCGGTTTCCAATCTTGGTGAAGAGACAGTCCAGAAATTCATAATGCAGAAATTCATGACGCAATTCTGAGAGCCAGCAAAGGGAAACAGGCTGCTAAGATTAAATAAAAGCCCCAGAAATGGATAAAAAAAAGGTTTAAGAGTTTTGATTTTTATCATGCCAGAAAAGAGAGGTTCTGGTCAGCGGTAACTCTAGTCATGTGATTGCTATATCCAGGCATGCTAGTGCACTATAAGCCCAGAGAACCTGCCACAAGCACTGAGCCTCGCAACAACTGGCCTTCATTATTACTTGTTTCCCATGCAGGCATCCTTATCCAGGGCAAACATACATAGCTCACGCTGTACATATTATCTAATTGAACTGAAGCATTTGATGTTAAGCACTTTGTTCATGCATTCAGTGACCTACTTGGGTCTCAGACATTGAACCTTCTGTGTCCAGCTCCTTAAACCATAGGCCACATTATGATTCTGTAAAAACCTTTTTTTCAGGGGTCAGTTATCTTAGGGTACTAATCAACTAATCAATGTTAGATTTACTTCAGGAAAATCGTAGGAGTCAATGTAAATGAACGGTGCAGAAAGTACCATAGAAAATTCCGTAGAAAGTATAGCTCACATTTAATGCTGAGAGCATTAGCTTATGGCCATGCCGAGAGAAGTTAAAGAGCCAGTGTGCTGAATGTATGCACACGTAGTGTAATGGAAAAATACTACAGCCATTGGGTCATTACAGTGGTGTAATGTCTCAGGTGTGAACGTCTCAGGAGTCAGTTTAGTCATCATGTGTAATGTGTGAAACATCACTGGGCTGTAAAAGCTTAACCAAGAAGGCTGTAGATACCATTTGATCTTCTACTGTGAAATGTAAATTTTTTTTATTTATTTATTTTCAGAGACGTTCTGGTACAAAAGACATACAGAGATGGCAGAGAATGGCCAGATGATCCAGAAAGACCAAGGTCTTCTCCTAGAAGCTCAATGACTGGCATTCTTTGAGAAATGACTGGGTTAAATGTATGTTTCATTTATGGAAATGTCCCAGTTATTCTAACTTGAAAATATTCCCATATGGCTCTGAATTCAACTGCATAAAAACAAAAAATATATAATAATCTGAAGTCGATCAGTTTCTCTGCAGTGCCTCCTTTGGGTGAGAGAGAATCGTCAGCATGTTGCTTTCTTCCCTCTCCTCCATGACTCATAAGGAACAGTACACAATGGTAGGTTGCCTACATTTTGTTAAAACTTACAGCACATGAGCATAGCTAATAATTTTGCCTTTGTTGTGGTCAACAGTATGTTGTTGTCTGCACAAGTGAGAACTGGCCGCCATTATGAATATAAATGAATCGATACAAGCTTGGAACTCTCGGCTAATTGGCATGTTGGTAGCTGGGCGCTGCCCTGTGCCAGTCTTCAACAGTCATGGCTGTCCTGTCACAGGGCAGACAGCTCTCTCTGAGGTCCTGCCTGCACTCTTCTTAAGCCTATGATGTATGTCCAGAGGGTTTAGCAGGGGAAGTGTGACATGTTTTCTGCTTGTTTGGCTGGAAGCCGTGACAACTCGCTAACACGTCTGTCGACCCAAAATAGATGGCCTCACAGAGGTGACACTTTTGCATTCTCAGCACATAGAATGAATGTTTCGGATGGCAGGAGAGAGGGAGAGAGGGAGAGAGAAGGGGGAAAGTGACAGGGAGGAGGCCAGGAGGGGAAAACATGAAGGGCAGGACAGATCCTGGCTTCTCAGTGTTTGGTGTAGAATGGCTCGTTAGCGGCTTGTCACGAGACGCTGTGTGGTGCGGCTGAACTCTGACCCTCTGCAGAGACCCTCTGCCTGCCACAGTCTCTGGACGTGCAGTGAGATGCCTGTGCTCGGCAGCACTTTCCCCGCTTTTTCGCTTTGTGACACAAATGAAGATATCAGGTACAGCAGACGCGCACTGTATGAATCTGAGGTGATTTATTAGGTTGTAGTCGCAGTGACTGGTATGCTTCTGCCCCTGTCAACATAAAGACTTTCCCACCATCCCTTGTGTATTTGTCATGAGTAGCATTCAGACCGTGTGAGGTACCAGAGGGGGAAATATGAGTCTTCAAAGAAATGAAAATATTCCAGGACCAGTGTAGAACCTACTTTTGGCTTCTGTATCTATGTAGAGATTCTTTCTAGGTCATAGGCATCGTATATCTTGTCAGTTTTTCACATGATATGTCTTCATTGCAGGCAGCTTTCAAAGTGTTTCCATTGGAATTGGGTCAATTTCCACATCTCATTCTCTGTGTCCCTCTAGTGGACAGATGTAATGCAGCAAGGGCAGTCCAGACACCTCAAGATGTCTTCTGCGGCCCTGAATGGAGTGAATGAACTAAACATGCAGCAGAAATAAAAAAGAAGTCTTTTTTTTCCTCTTTTCTTACTGCATCTGGATTCAATCGTTCATTTATTGAACCACAAAACAGTTCGATAAAAGAAAAATTACATTCTGTTCTATTTAAATCTCGAAGTAGCACAAAGAGTTACTGCTTTTTACTCTCTGAAAAGCTCTAGGTAGGGGAGATGGGGGAAATGGTAGGTAAGGACAGGGAGGAGGGGTGTGTGTGAGTGTGGAAAAGGGGTGAACGTACCATATGCAAGGTCATTTTGGCATTTATTTTTGCTCGGAAGGAAGGACAATCAAATACAAGTAAGCATCTAGCGTAGTAAGTTGAGCTTTGTTCCCCTAGTTTGTTTGGACGTCTGGTTATTGTTGTGTTTGTTGACTGTTTTGGCGCATGAGGAGCTGGAAGGAGAGAGAGAGAGAGAGAGACGGTTCAGTCACTATTACACAGGATCTGTGTCGCGCGGGGTGAGACACACCGCCAGACCGCGGAGTCTGAGACCCGTTTGGGATCAGAGGGGCGGCCGGACCGAGGCAAGGCCAGGGCGAGGAGCACAGGCTCAGTCAGAGTGAGCGCATTTCCCCAAGAATGTGGAACAAAGTGCAGCCCAACCCTCGCGGGAGCAGGGCCTGCCGCTGAGTAACCCGAGTCGGGGAGCCGGGGAGCCGGGGAGAGGGGCGCCCGCTCCCTTGCGCTCATTCCTCCGCACTTCAAAGGGCTCCTGGAAACCATTAAAAAACAGACAGACTCCCCAGAAAATAAACTGTCCCCCCTCTCCTGGAGAAGATCCAGGGGAATTTGGCCTCTTCCCTGTTTCCCGGAGCGGCGGGCCCAGACCGTGGGCTCGGACGCGCTGTGAAAACAGGGCAGCCGCGAAACACCCCCCCTCGGCTCCGCCCTTGGAAACACCCCCACGAGCAGACGGCCGGCACTCCCTCATGGACCCAGTTTCCTTTTGGGAGATGAACGTCTGTTGCAAGGATTGGCCTTTGGGGGTCAACAACCAGCCAGCAGACCAGCAGCATGGCGAATGTGTGTGCATGTATGTGTATGAGCGAGCAAACAAATACATACATGGGTTTGTGTGTACGGGTGTGTGAGCACTTCTGCGCCAAGTAAACTTTGCATAGAATTTATTGTCTTCTTTGGCAGTTTACCTCTTCCCACCAAAATTTTATCCCAGGAATTAACATCTTCAGTTTTCCCAGAAATATATGATATTACCATACCCTACCCACGGGTAGTATAATGCCATTGATGGGAAATGTTAATTTTGTGATGCTTGGAACAGTTAAACAGAGAGCCAAATGTGCCTAATATTGTTCCTGGCCTCACAGAGCAGGAAATTAGTGATTAATTAAACTGTGACAGAGGCCTTTGAAAACAGTGTCAGACTCTGTGTTCCGCGGGGTTCATGTAATAGAACTGTAGCAAGCTGACTTTAGTTACACTTAAACATCTTTAAGTATGTGCAGTGAGGCAGTGAAACAGCGTTTAGTGTCACCTGTCATCTCCTAGTTTCACTTCTGGCATTGTCTTCTCATTGGGCATGGGAAATTGGCCCTGATGTAAATGGTTTGAAGAGAGAGTGCGTATTGATTTTATTGAGTTTATATCAATAATGATTGTATATTCAATGTTGTTGCTTTACTTTCACCTTAGAGGTCACTGATTGAATGCACTGGCACATGTAATTCCCGTGGGCCAAAAGTCCGGCATCCAGCCTAGCGTCCACACTATGATCAATGATGCACGTCAAGCGTGTGCTTAGAGCGCCCTCTAGTTAAGAAAGACTTGCCCTGCAACCAAGTCGCATAACAAAGGGCATTGTGTATTCTCTTTCTGAATCCCACTTGCTATCAGCCTGTGTCAGGACCCCAGCACCTGATGGTTGTAGGGCTTTAAAGTACAGAGGGGTAAATGATAAAATGGAGTGAGCTGCTCAGCCAGCCTGTTTTGCTGGGAGGTCTCATCGCAAATATCCCTTTGAGCAGCTGTTACTGAAGCCTGGAAGACATTTACATATCTCGCTTGCAAGACAACTATCTCCCTATCCCATCAAAAATGTATTTTGGCCAGAAATTCATAGTTGCAATATTTTCATGTCTCATGGAGACAGAGGTGACTTTGGAAGATTTAAGCTGGATCGCTTACACTGTGGGTAAATTTTTCTCATAGCTAAAATGTTCCTGCCAAAGAACAATGTGGAAATGTGGACAGCCCCTGAACATAGTCACTCACCTTGTCACTCTGTAGATGGGAATGTCACACTATCTTTGCCTTTATGCAAACTACAGACTTAAGCAGGTTTAAGCAGCCCTGTCTTTGACGTCATTAGAGAAGAGCGAGTGAGCTTTTGGCAACTGCGTGATTTTATGGATCGAAGCGTTACTATAGGGTTCTGAGACATTATGTGTCTGTGTGTTCAACAGAATACCTCTGACTGACTACCTCTCCACTTACTCCTTTTAAGTTAGATTACCAAGATGTCCCTGGACATGTCTTTGGGACAGAGGGGAGAGGTTATGAGGACAGTGGAAGCACAAGGTCCTTGGACTGGTCCACAGGGAAGCTGTGTGGGGTTAGTGCTGTATGAACCCTCCAGCCCACTCCATACCCAGTAATGGGATACCAAAGTTGGCCTTGAATCCAGAAAGACACAACACCAGATTGTAAGCAGATTAGCATTCTATACTGCCCTAAAGGCCACACCCTGAGCTGAAGAAAGTAGCTGGAAAGAAAGGGAAAACTGCTTCTTATTTAGTTCATGGATTGTCTGCATCCACATATTTCTCGGGACTCGGATGCTAAAGACAAAAAAGCTAAATGCAGCAAAAGTAAAGACCAATACAGCAGAACTCAAAATGGCAGTGTCAGCAGAACAAAAGTTGAACCTGAGTTCTGAAGAAGGTCCTCTCATTGCTTTGGAGCCTGGTAATAAACACTGGCTATATAATCTGTCAGCAGCTCCTTCTGTCTCCTGTCCTCTTTTCTCCTCTCATATTTCTCTCCTTGCACCTCTCTTCTCCGTTCTCTCCCTCCCCTCCCCTCTCCTCCCCTTCCCCACTCCTCCTCTGGTAACGCACGTCTCACAGATGGGGGCACAATATCCAGGGCTGTGCCCAGGTCAGGGGTCACAGCTCAGGTCAGACGAGTTCCAGAGCCTGTGAGCTAATTAACATCCCGCCTAATTACTGTACGCATTCCTCCCTCGCTTCACCTCTCCTGCCCATCTGGAGTCTGTTACCTCCGCCTTTGATCCAGGCTCATATTTCAGTGTTGCTCCCTCTGTCTACACTCACATGGGAAACCGGCCAAGTCTCTCCCGCAGTGATTGATTGCACCTCACTTTCCCTCTGTCTGTCTGAACCTTTATCTTCACATTGCCCCCCCTTCTCTCTCTCTCTCTTTTTCTCTCCCTCTCACGTTTCCCCTCTTCATAACTGTCCCTTAAACCTCATTCCAAAATTTTTTCCCCTCTCTCTCTCTTTCTCACAGACAAAGAGGTCAGCTCAAGAAAACAGAACCAGGGGGACACTGAAGAGCCGCAGAAGGCCAGGAAGAGGTAGAGGACACTGGGACCAGGAAGCTGATACAGAGAGTGACCTCACATGGGAGGTTTGAGTGTGAGGCTCAGATAACACACGCAGATAACATCCATTCATAACCATATCCCACTATTCTCTGAAAAAAAAAAGAAAGACCTCAGAAGCAGAAACGTGGTTGGGGAAGAAAGGTCAAAGGTCAAAGGTGGAGTTTGTTGCTGGTGGTTCTGGAGTGGCTGTGTGCAGGTGTGTCCGTGTGTGTATCTTATTTCTCCCCCCTAGTATTCAGCCAGCATGAGTCTGCAGCTGCAGGAAAAGGGACATGCCTGCTCCAGACCCATGAGACCCCAAATCAGTTTTCACAGAGCAAAAACATAAATGCAAGGATGTATTATTGCAGTCATTAAGGTCTACTGTACAAAACAGTTCTCCATGTTATCCAGGAATGTCTTAGCTGTAGAGTGTTTCATATTTTTTGGCATTTCTCTTCTATTATTCTCTCCTGTTTACTCTCATTTATGATGAAGGTCTTCATTGTCATCATTAATTCCTTTGACTATGTGAGTAAGGAGTAAGGAGTAAGAAGAGTAGTTGGCTGAGAGAGGGAAACAGGAGGAAAGGCAGCCTGTACCTGTACACACCTGTCTGTAAACGTATCCATTCGTCTGTTCATATGCACACCTCTACCTACCCGACTGTACCTGAGCCCATCTTCACAAATTTGTTGAAATATATAATGGCCTGTACACAATTTTCTGACTCAAACGTATATGTGCACACCCGAATATGCCTACCTGTACAAATACACATCAGGACACCGCTTACAGCTATCACCTGACTAGGCACTTCAAGGGTAAACCAGAAGGTGACAAAACCTTCAAGATTGGAAGCCAGCTATAAACCATTACAGCCACTAGATGGTGCTCTAAACATATAATAACTAAGATTAAAAAAAAAAAAAAAAAAGTAGGATACTGACCACATTCAAGAAGAACGTCATGTTGATCACATAATATACATGTAGGATGAACTGTAACCTATTACCAAAAATGACGCCTTTAGTGTTGGAAAGGAGTGCCAACATTAGTGGGATGAGTGCAGTTAAAGCTTAAAGACGATGATTTGTGAAAAACAGAATTCTCTGTGTTTATCTTTTGTAACACATTTTATTTAAAAAACAAGGGAAAAAAATCTTACAGCCTCAAACCATCCAGAGCAACTTCTCTCCCCAGAAAGAGAAGTCAGGTACAATGACATCACAATGCGTTGCCACCACCATGGTAACACAGTGAGAAACACAAGTTTTTGTGACATCATCAGGGGTTGCCAGGGTCCAGCACAGTAAGGGCGGGCTCAGCTTCAATCAATGCTGAGAATTTTCTGCACAGGTTCACTAACTTTTATGGCATGTGGATCAGATGATTTAGTGAGCTCAGTAAAAGGAAAGGAGCTATCCAGATGACTTCACCATCAGTCAACCTGCACAGCATTGATCCAAACAAAACAGACCCATAGCCTGACTTCCACATTTCTTCTGCAAAAGATAGAGGGAGGATAAAGATAGGGCAAACTCCTAACTAATCAGAGAAGAGGCATGTGTGTAACTATACAATAGTAGCAGTAATAGAATATGATACAAAACTGTACTTGATTTTGTGAAATGAGCTATAGTTTGGGATAGCGTGCCTGTATAAATAAACACTGCCAAACCTACACAGAAAATCAATGAGAGAGAGGAAAGGAAGTTTACAAAATATACAAGTTGGTGAATGTTTATGCACAGATTTCATGTTAAAATAATTTGTAGCTTTAACAATACACCAGTTACCCCAGTAGATCACACACTCATAAAATTCCTGTTCAATGCACCTGTGTTCACCCATGCAAGCCGCTCCTGACACTAAGAGCTGTATGTGACAGAGAGGGAATGCCACTCATAACTTAAATGGACAAGTTCACAAACATGTTGATGATGAGCAGAGTACTGTTTAAAAGATGCTCTGAATGTGTTTTGCTTAAATTTCTAGAGCAGGCAGGATTCTGGAATGCAACTGCATAACCAGGTGATGAACTCTGGTGAGCATTCTGTGCACGGGTCTCCTCTGATGGGATCAGAAACCATGGCCTTGAGCACGAGATCTGACGAGTTGCCATGAATCATTCAGCAGATAGAGCGTAATGAGAAGACAAAAGGGGTCTGCTTTCTACACTACAACATTCATAATATCAGCATTTCATCCCCCAGTTTCGATTCATAGCTGCTCTGAGGGGATTCAACCTAATCTGATCCTGCTTCTTCAGATAGGACACGATGCCTGACACCCTAGTGCCCAAAAGCAGTGCATTATGATTTCAACATGTGATTCTGACAGCAGCAGCAAAACTGTTTTCTGAAGTGAAGGTGAGTGCTATGGATTTCTGGTGAAACCAGCATCAGACACTGGAGCATACCTGCAAGGGCTCTTGCTTAATGATTTTAGTCTGGGCTTGTCTTGCGTAGAGAAGCAAGCACTCATTAGGGTCTTAAACTCGTACGATGAGTCATTTTAAGAGTGAAGGAGGCGAATCCTACACAGCGCTCACATGGGGGGGGGTTTCACTCCATCTCTGAAACCCTGAAGGGGTTTGTGGTGCGCCACTGACATTACAGAAACCTGAAAATAGCCGTTGCCCTGAAGCAGAATGTCCCATATTACTGTAAAGCGGGATCTCCCCGCAGCGAAACATTCTAGCATTTCCTCCAATCGCACTGCCCGCTGTCTGAGTCAGGGAGGGGTGGCGGGAGGGAGACGCCACTGCCTGTCCTTCCTTCCACACCTCCTCTCTGCCCAGTGTTGCCACCAGGGCAGCCTTGTCCCTAAGATCTGGAGACTTTTACAGCTTCCTAATGAGATTTACACATACAAGTTGCTAGATTTTGTTTTTTCTTTGCCAAGTTACTTTAAAAAAATCAAACCAGATGATCATTCCAGAGTGCTCCAAATGAAGGAAGCTTTCAGAAAATAAGATACAATCCTCTATGGATGACCTCCAGCCCTACCCCTGATGACTTATGTCTACGAAAAGCTACTTTTGGAGGGCAAATCTGGAGGCTTTTTGCTGGGAAGAGTTGATGACACTGTCTCTGTCTCCCGGGTTACAGGAAACCTGGTGGAACCTCAGTTTGACTCAGATGGTTTCAGCCACTTCCTACCAAGAGGAACACAAAACAAAGCAAAGCAAAAAGCCAAAAAAAAAAATTCATACTTAAAAAAAATAAAATAAAAAATAGAGGGAGAAATATATAGAAAACCCTAATTGTTCCAATGTCCGCCAGTCTGTTCCTGATAGACTTCAATGACATCCTCGTCTTCCATTCCCAGCTGATGGAGAGATAGAGACAGGGAGGAGAGGTGGGGGATGAATTAGAGGGCTGGGACAGTGCAGCCGTAGAGCATTCCTACAGATGACTCAGAGGATACCCATCATACAATAACATGAAACAGATTAACACCATACCTCTTTCGGAGTTTGGTTGTCTGCGATTCTCTGTCCCTCGAAGAGAAACCTTAGAGAATTCATGGGAACGCCCTGCAGAAAGTGCAAGCAAGAACAGCTAAGAATACAGAAATGGCGTCAAAGTGAAAACAGCGCAGCTTCAGGTGTATGATTACCTGTCTCTGACTGTAGGATTCCTTTAGCTTCTTTAGATGTGTCGTCATCTTCACTTTGAAGTGAATTTCACTGTTGTCCTAGGAAAGATGGAGATGAGTTAGGACTGAATCTCTTGCATGCAAACGAACCAGCAAATGTCAACCATTTAGCTGCACCCTTTTCAAACAGATCTACCTCTGCAACATGCCACCAAACTGTACCCATCACCACGTCCTTTAAATACCAGAACCATAAGCAGTACCAGACTGACACATACCACTGACCTCCCAAAGACATCCCTCCCCCCCCCACACACACACACACAGTCATCTCTTACCTGACCAATCACCTTGAGTTTGATGTACTCCCCATCCTTTTTATCTCCTGCTTCCTGACTCGAGGGTTTTGTCTCCTGTAACAAACGCACACAGCGACGATGTGTTGAAGTGAAAACCAAACCACTGCCGGATTCGGTTCTAAGGCTGACCCATAGCAGTTAATGGATCAGAGCTACATATCATAGTATAAAGTGATAACAACTGCAGATACTTCATCTAATGGCTCCTGGTACCTCTGCTGCACCTCTATACAAACTCACCCTAGATTTAGTATAAGAAATTTACTCTCGTCAATAGTCTCTTTACAAATGTTAGATCTTAATGTAAAAATTAATATATTTCTTTCATTGTTGATTTGCTTTCACTGACTACCACACTGCAGAATGCCGAGCGACATATAAACATACAGTACATAGCATTGTACTGTATGTTTATGTTATACTGAATTACATTAACGTCATTACATAATGTAATGTAATTTAATGTAACGTACAGAAATCCATTAGTTATGGAGTCGATACCACCGACCCGGTGAAAATTCAGGCAACTTAACTAATTAGGCAACTACTTCAGTCAGAGGTTGCTGTAACAGCAGTCCTACATTCAAGCTGTGGATTCGAATCTGAAACCTAACCACTACTCGACACACTGCGGCCTTTGGCAGACATTACCGATACATCCAAGTAAGATATCCACAAAGAGAAAGCACGCTGTTACTGGGTATGAGGCATTTCTCTTGAAAAAGTCCATCACTAGAAATCAACTAGATACTGTTCAATATTTATATTCTCTGGGATTCCGACATAGTTGACTTGGAAGCTACATCGATCCCGTTCGCTAACCAGTTATATTCATCAATACTGCAAAGTGCTACGCTATACCAAAGACACTAGGCTAGTCAGCTAGCCAACTGTCCATTTCAAATATCATCGTAAAACGAAAATCAAAGAGTGGACATAGCCGAAGTGCTTGCTAAGCTACCGTTATCAATACCTAGCATATGCTAACTGGTTGGCTAGCTACCGTTAGCTAACATTAACGCTACATTCGGTAGGCTAGCGGCGGCTTGTGAAGATAGCTGGCTAATGAGCTAACTAGCTTAGCAAAGAACGTCTCTCTGGTCGCTCTATAGACACTTCTTGGTGTTGAAAGGGTAATTTGGTTGAACGTGTACACATATCTCGCTAGTTAATGTTTTGCTTACGGACTAAAAGGCTGGTGAACATCACAACAGAAAGAATGAGAGGTCTAGCTGGATACCCCCAAAGCTAGCTCGCTAAGTTACCCACACAGCCAGTAAGTGACTTCCACTCGGCCTGTCTAAGCGAGCAGACTCGTCCGTTAGCCTGCTAGATAAAAATCAGAAAGCAGCTCCCACTTACCGTGTCTGACATGGTCCCGGTCCGCTCAAAAACCCGAATACAGACGTGCTCTTTTGATAATTTCGACGGCTATGCAGTTACTGTGTATGCTAGAGGTGCACTCTGATCGCCAGCCCCCCACAAAAACACAGACATTGACCTCATTGGCTTAGAGGCGGGACTTCCGGAGAAAGCCCCGTCAATCAGCTGGCTCGTCCGGTTCCGTACTCAGCTAGCTCCATTAAGGGTAAATCAGTGAACTGAACTAATGGGAGTGCATCTGGACCAATCATGACCCAGTGCGCATTGCCATCCATTCTTTGTAGTCGAATTAACTGAGCGTAAAATGCATTTGGAACGGAAGATATTAAGCTTCCTGGTGTTTTTCCCGACTAGTGTTCTGTTTCATTTTTCTATTTCTTTTACGCTATAAATTCCTCAAACGACGTTAACTGGAATCAAGTGTCATGGTCGTCGTTTGAATCTGAGTGTGTGCGCAGTTTTCCTGATAACGTTATGCCCTTAATCATGTTAAGGCCATAAATTTAGTGTAAAAAACGACAGAACTGAAAATGAAAATCAGACCAGGTGCATACCACAAAGAAATCAAGAACAAATAAAAGAAATGTAAGATTCAGTGCGTTGATGTTGTATGTTTAATTAAACAGGCACAGAATACTAGCTTTGTTATGCAGAATTTGTGGCTTTTGGGGTATACTTAGCTAATAGCTACCTTTGCCTTTGAGTCTGATACCAAGCAATGCATTCAGGGTGACATTTATTTACATTCTTGTAGTTACAATTTTCTAAATTGTCCTTTAACATGGCTTACACCTTGAAGACAGTACAAGACTGGGGAGGTTTATGAGATTCAGACACTTCTATGTTATCATACTTCCAAGCAAATTTTTTCTAGACTCTTCACATCTTTTTTTTTCTGAACTGCTGTCTTGAGTATCAAACACATTGTTTTCATTGGATTTAGGTCTTGAAAAAAATGTACATTTGTGAACATTAATTTAGTGTAACTGTTTCTTTGGTTTTGGCTGATCTTGAGCTTTGTGGCAGAGTGAACCAAGTTTTAAAAGTTAACAATTCTGTCTTGGACTCCAGGACCCGTTGATGCAACACTATGTAAAAACATAATATACCTTCCAACATAACAGCAAGACATACGTTTCACCTCTTTATGCCAGACACAACACAAATAAACTGTTCCAAAAATGTACACTTTATCAGACAAGAATGTATGCTTCCAAACATGCTTCCATTCAAATGTAGTTTCTCAAATTCAGTGCCTCATAAATGCTATAATCTGGCAAGTGCCTTTAATGGTACTTTTTGAGATGTTGTATCCTGAAGATACCTGTTTGTTTTGGAGGTCTGGAACTATTGCCTTTGGATTTATGATTGCCTGCTTTTTGTAAGATCTTTGTGTAGCCATCTCACAATTAGTTGAAATCAATAACCATCTTGTCCTTTGTTCTTAGACCTTAACCTTGATAACCCTGATGCTACCAGTGAATTGATTCTGTGTATTATTTCCTTTTGTAACCTCGCCTTTGGATGACCATGTACAGTTAATGAAGTTTCCATTGAGTTTTCAAAATGGAGAATGTTGGTGCAGACACTCAAGCACTCATGGAATGAAATGTATTATTTGTGAACAATTTTAATGTGCTCTGTGCAATGATATCGAGAATAACATCTGAAAATATTTTAAGCAGAAAAAACTAGACAGGGAGAGAGAGAGAGAGAGAGAGAGTGAGAGTGCAGATAAAATCAGCAACATGCAGGCTGATATATTCAGAAACCACCCTTAATGCTGCTAGCACTACCCACTTGCCATTGTTGGGATTATTGCCATCTCCCACTGCCATGGTCTCACAGTAGACTATTCTCTCAACTTCCTCTCCTGGGAAGGATTTTTAAACACAGGACTACTTTCTGCCACAGAACCTACTGCAACAGCAACAGTTATACACACACACACACGCACACACACACAGACACACACACACACACACACACACACACACACATTCAAACCGGAATTTGCAAATCTCCTCCATTTCTTAATCTCCACCTACTCCCTGGCACGCCACCATCAAAGTAATCTCTGTCTGGGCAGAGTCTGAGCAGCTCAAGCCACAGACGCAGTTTTGGAAAACATTGTATTTATATCAGATTAACATCATAAAAAGAGAGGGAAAAAAAACAAGTCAATTCAGGTTAAAGGGTCTTGATATGCGCTGAATACAACTAACAAGACAGGACAGTTCTGAGGGGACCTTGGAAGAAGAATCTGTTCAAAATGTCTTCTTCCTCAGATGAAACCAATATTAGTATGGAAATGCCCCAGTGAGATTGTACTTTGTATATTTAGCTAGCAAGAAAGTTTTTGCCTATCACAAGAATGAATTTTTCTTTATTCTTGTTCCATTTCTTTGCTGTCCAAAGTGGTGGTATGATTCAAACTGTTATTCCCATAAAAGTTATAAATATTTGAAATGTTAGCTTTTGCTATGATCTGTGCAGGGATACAGACCAACATAGCTTTCACACTGAGTGATAACGGACCTTACTAAAATGGCGGATCCACGCGTATTCTGACTGACAGCCATGCTTCAGCAGCATCGCGCGATCTGCGCAGACTCCGTCACACCGAGGTCAGTGGTAGCACCTCGTGGGAGCGTGGAAGCGTCGTTCTGCCCAAGCTGAAGACTTGGGAGGATAGAGAAGAAATCTGGAAGACGAGCTAATACGTAATTAATCGAAAATGCTGGTGTTATTTGAAACTGCGGCGGGCTATGCAATTTTCAAAGTAAGTGGCAAGCTAACTATCTGTATATGTAATTATAAAAAGCAAACACGTGGACACCCGGCTAGCCACCCCTCGCGCGTTCGTTTAGCTAACAGCTAGCAGCGCTGCACATTAAAAGACATTAAGTGCTAAGTGTTTTTTTCTATATGCAGTAGAAATAACTGTGGATAACAGTCGTATTTAGTAAGTTTTAAGCTACTAACCTACTTTGTTTTGAAAATGTCTCGTTTGCTAGCTCGATAGTTAGGAACGTAAACGAGGCCTGATGCCTCTGCTCGATGCGGTCTACTCTACTTGCAACCACGTTGTCGGTTTTTTGCGGATGCGGACGCTGTGTATTAGTAAATGTGGCTGCAAGTTGTCGCTGCAAAAAACATCTAGCAAATTTTTGGGTGATGTTGGCTAACATATTCTGTAATATAGTGTTTACGCAAAACGTGATTGGTAAGGGTTAGGAGAGGAGCGAGATGCAGGCAACTATCTACTTAGTTTTAAGTAAAACGTGGCTGTGGCATGCAACGAGGCTAGATTGCGGAATTTTCCTCCTTCTCACCAGGTCCTGGACGAGCAGAAGCTCCAGGAGGTGGACAGTCTATGGAAGGAGTTTGAGACGCCAGAAAATGCCAATAAAATGTAAGTGCTCCCTCGCCCTCGTGATCCAGTGAATACGGTCCCAGCTGAAGTTTCTAAGATTCGTCATTGCCTTAATCGTAACCTTTTAAAACCCACGTGTAGCACATGGACTGCAACTGTTGTTGATGTTTGGAAGGAATCGGTAATGTCAATTGCACAAATAAGAGTTCGGTGTGTCGATCACTTGACAGATTAGTCTGACAAAAAACGTGTTCGACAGTACCCATTTTGATAGCATTGTTGTAAAACCGATTCTGTGATGCAGGGATTTCAGTTGGTAGTTGTTTGTATGTTTTTTTTAATAAGTGATACCATGATGATGTCAATTTTTCCGCAGAGTGAAGCTAAAACATTTTGAGAAGTTCCAGGACACCACAGAGGCTTTGGCAGGTACCGTTATCGCGACCCAGGCCGGACCGAGCAACTTTGTGTGATACTGGCCAGAAGCTGCAGCTGAAAAGCTGAAGGCCTTTTAGTGGATTGGCTAATTCATTAAATTTACCTGGAGTTTCCTTGCTGCCTGTGCTGTTGTCTATGATGTATCTCAGTGTCTGACTCAAGCATGAAGTCATTCAGCAGTAATCGTCACTACCACTGAGACCACAGCTGGCAATACAAACACAGCTAATTTCTGATACATATGTGAACATCAGTAAGAACAAAAAGACCTGCAATCGATCTGTTGTGTCCCATTGAGTAAAAGTAGACAAGGCAGGAAATCCTACATACTGGTAGCATTGTCATGTCATTCTTCAGTAATATGGAATAATTCTTTTTACCATAACATGCATGTAAATTTGTGGGCTTCTGCAGTCTGTATTTCATTGGTTTTGCTGACCATCCACCCTTGGGGACAGTGGTGTCTACCTTTTAATGAAAGCACTGGTTATTTTAGCACTCCTTACTGAATTTTTCATAACACAACAAAATAAAGTCCCACAATCCCCAGTCAGCAATAAATGTAGTTTGTAGCATTTTTTTCCCATTTGAGTTGTAGACCATTTTGGTTGTGTTTTCATCATCAGTACACATGTTCAGTGCACTGGCTGCACTGTTGAAGTAAATGTGGTTTAAATGCGTCTGCATTGGTCTTTAAATAAAGTGAAATGAGGATAAAAGTATGAAACACCTGGCTGGTAAACATTGTGAGCTGAGGAGTACATGGTTTTATATTCTTGCATTAAGAGGGGGAAAAAATGAGGAAAAATTAAAGATGGCTGTAGTATTTGTAACAGACCGTACACGCGTGCATTGGACTTATCACTCCCGAGAGCCCAGCAGGCTGAAAGGTCTCCTTCGGGGAAAACCTTGGAGGCCGTGCTGCTCCACTCTCTGAAGTGGCCCCATCTCTCCTGTGTCTGCAGCTGCCACAGCTCTGGTGGAGGGTAAGATTGGGAAGAGTCTGAAGAAGGTGCTGAAGAAAGTGGTGGCCAAAGAAGCACACGAGCAGCTGGCCATCAGTGATGCTAAGCTGGGCGGAGTCATCAAAGTAGGTGGAGACGTGTATGAAAATGTTAATAGAAGTATGTAGAGTTTTGTATTTCTTGATGGCTCAGTAGGTTGACAGGCCCTGTAGGCACATTTAATGGGTATTCGCAGTAGTTAATAAGTCTGTAGCAAGTACTTTATTCTGTATTCTCAGTTGTAATTTGTTTTATATCTTGCGTATAAATATGTAGGTGTTCTAATCCTCCTCTCTCTTCTCTGCTGCCCCCTGCAGGACAAGCTGAACCTTAGCTGTGTGCACAGCCCCGCGGTGGCAGAGCTGATGAGGGGCATTAGGAACCAGATGGAGGGGCTGATCACGGGGCTGCCGGCCCGCGAGTTAAGCGCCATGTCCCTGGGGCTGGCACACAGGTAGGGCAGACACCCCCACAGCGTCCCGCTCCCTCCCCATCAGGCTCACACGGCAGCTGTCTGTGATTACTCTCTGCTGACTGATGTCTCCAGTGAGGATTTTCCTCAGCATTCGTCACTACCACCGAGACGGCAAACGTGATTTCCCCTTAGGTGACGTAATAGGTGAACAGTGTATCAACTTTCACAGCACTGTCTTAAGAAAAGTATTAAAGGAAACAAGTGACGCTCAGTTATTAGAACGTGCGCAATGACTTCCAACAGGTTTAAAGCGTTGGTTACAGTTGTAGCAGTGATATGTTGTAATTGGTATGAAGTGTAAGCTTCCCTCTTTTTTTCATTCTCTCCAGCCTCTCGCGATACAAGCTCAAGTTCAGTCCTGACAAAGTGGACACCATGATCGTCCAAGCCATTTGTAAGTGCTACTTGCTCTTAAATGTGACAAATTGAACTTGTACTTGCGGTACTTGTGAAAAGTTGAACACAATTTCTTTGAGTAGAGAAATATATCTTTGAAAGTCCCCCTGCTGTGTTCTCATGTCTTCCTGCTGTCCCTCAGCTCTTTTGGATGATCTGGACAAGGAGCTGAACAATTACATCATGCGCTGCAGAGAGTGGTACGGCTGGCACTTCCCTGAGCTGGGCAAGATCATCACAGACAACCTGGCCTACTGCAAGAGCGTGCGCAAGATAGGTGTGTACACAGCCCGGCAGCACTTCTGGCTTTTTTTTAATTGGTTTCTAGCTGTGGCAGTTTGCCGCATAACTGAGTGTTCTGGACCGTCTGTACGTCTGTGTGTGTTTCCTGAGGTGGAGTTTCAGATCGAGACCGATGGAATGGTTGTGTTGTTGTTTCCCAGGCGACCGCACTAATGTGGCGACCACCGACCTCTCGGACATTCTGCCCGAGGAGGTGGAGGCGGAGGTCAAGCTGGCGGCTGAGATCTCCATGGGAACGGAGGTGTCCGAGCAGGACATCAGCAACATCATGCACCTGTGTGACCAGGTATGTGACAGCGGGGAGGGTGACATGAATTTAGACTCAGCACAGTGTGCGTGACCGCATCTGACAGTGGTGATGATGATGACGATCACGTCTGTTCCCTGAATTAGACATGTGGGCATTTCAGTCACTACCTCATCTGAACTGGAAGTGCGATCTCACACGTTGTGCTGAGGAAGGGGGGGGGGGGGACCAGATGTCCCAGGATGGGTAAAGAAAGCTGAATGCAGCTGTTGTGTTGTACTGGCCTCTACCACCACTAGCTTTTCTCAGCCACCTTACTTCATTCACTGCGTAGCATAGCAGTAAGGAGTAGGGCTTGTAACTGAAAGGTACTTAACCCACAGCTACCTCAGTAAATATCCAGCTGCATAAATGGATATAATGTAAAAAAATTAAAACCTGTGTAAATCACTCTGAATTTTGCGTCTGCAAAAATGACAATAATGTAATGGTGCGTTTTCTGCCGTGCTTGACCAGGTGATTGAGATCTCAGAGTACCGTGCCCAGCTGTACGACTACCTGAAGAACCGAATGATGGCCATTGCGCCCAACCTGACTGTGATGGTGGGGGAGCTGGTCGGAGCTCGTCTGATCTCCCATGCAGGCGAGTCCTCCTTGCAGACTGCGTCATCTGGTTAAAGTAGTGTGCACAGTCACAAGCAATGATGATACTGACATGTTGTCATAGCCCTGAAAAGTTAATGTGGGTTTTTAAGTCACTACCTCATCTGAGCTTGTGCAGGAAATATATGTAGTATAGTAGTATTTATTGTAATCCTTAGGAAAATCTTCTGTTAATTCTTTAGCAGCTTGTACAGGTTAGTACTGGTCAAGGCAAGACAGGTTAACATCTCTCTCCATCCCCACTCTCTCTCTCGGCAGGGTCCCTGTTGAATTTGGCCAAACACCCCGCCTCCACCGTGCAGATCCTGGGTGCAGAGAAGGCCCTGTTTAGAGCCCTGAAGACCCGCCGGGACACCCCGAAATATGGGCTCATTTACCACGCCTCTCTGGTGGGGCAGACCACAGCCAAAAACAAGGGCAAGGTGAGGTCACACTCCTCCATGTCACCATTCTCTTTTTTTTCCATTGCACCTCTTTAATTGCCCAGTCATGCTGAAATCTTGAACAGAGGCCTTTGGCCCACTGGAGCCTGTGCAGCAACCCAAGAATAGCTCTCTGATATTCACTGAAGTTCACAGTCACTGCACTAGACTTTGATGTCAGCAGAAGATGCTGCTTTGGACATTATTCAGCCTATTTTTGGCCAACATTCACACAACAGTCTTTTTTTTTGGCCATCAGCCACACAAGCAATCCAGAGACTAATCATTGTATACTGCTGTTAGTGTAGTTTTAAGCCCATTGTTCATTTTGATTGTATTTGTGAGATGCATACCTCAGAGTAAATATTATAAAGCAGTCATCCATATTCATGAATTTGATAAGCACTCTAGTGTGCATGCAGACTCAGGTTTTGTTGACCCAGTCTGATGGTAGCCATGACAACTGTCCCATCTCTCCCCTGCTCAGATCTCCAGGATGCTGGCAGCCAAGGCAGCGCTGGCCATCCGGTACGATGCCCTCGCCGAGGACACCAGTGCAGAAATGGGCGCCGAGCACCGGGCCAAGCTGGAGGCCAGACTGCGCCACTTAGAGGAGAAGGGGGTAAGAACACCTTATCAATGCACTCATCTTCTGCCTTTTTCCTTTTGTCCTTGCCTTTCCTAAATTGTCAAATTAATAGTGGTTGAACAGACTATCATTAAGGCTACTGTGATACTTTCTCGTGTGTCCCACTGCATTAAGGAACACTCTCTCTTTGCCTTCTCAGATCAGACGCATCAGTGGAACAGGGAAAGCTCTGGCTAAAGCTGACAAATACCAACATAAAAGGTGAGGCATCCCTCCACCGCCTACAGGGGGTGCACTTATCAGAAACCTGAGGGATGCTGGTTCTCCTGGTGGTGGTGAGAAGTTTGCTGGGTGCATGTGAAATGGGTGAATGGGATTAGGCTCTGTCTACTAACATGACAACAGTTTGCCGATGTAATCAGATGTTGGTGATGAAAGGGTTAGATTCAGAGGCTGAGGTAGTTTGAAACTATACCTTGTTATTGGGTTTAAATTGTCACTCCTGTGTCTGAGAGGTCCACTTTATGGAGATGGTGATATACATCTGCTGCAAACAGTGTCAGTACCTGTGAGCGTTTCTGTGATCTTAACGTTACACATCTTTTCGCAGCGATGTCAAAGTGTACGACCCATCTGGAGACTCCACACTTCCGACCGTGTCAAAGAAGAGGAAGTTTGAGGAGGTGGAGGAGGAAGAGGAGGCGGCCAAGCCAGCAGAAGTCAAAGCCAAGAAAGTTAAAAAGGAATCCGTGCCTGAAGGTCAGTTGCTTTAGTTATGACAATGACTGACTTTGCAGGGCTGTCTGTGCTCCATAATGCCTGACACTGGCATAAGATTCTACACAAATAAGCAGTTTCTACTAGATTTAAAAACACGTCTTTCACTGTAGACAGTAGTGATGTCTACACCACACCCATTGTCATCACGGGGATTTTCCCCTGTACACGAGCACCCACTTTAGTGTGATTTGTCAAGATGGTGTAAATTATGTCAGCATGTGTTGTGGAGCAGTACTCCTTCCACCAGCTCAGAGGTGGTGGCCCTTCCCGCGGGGAGTCTAATGGCTCTCTGGTACCCTAGAATCAGCGGCGGCAGCAGAGACAGAGGAAACTCCCAAGAAGAAGAAGAAAAAGAAGAAGCAGGAGGCAGCCGAGGAGGCCACGGAGGAGGCGATGGAGGAGGTGAAGGGGGAAGAGGAGGCCGGTGGCAGCCAAGCAGCAGAGGAGGTGAGGAGTTGCAAGGAGCAGAGCCGGGGTTTGGGGTTTGGGGTTTCAGTGTCCAGCTCTTGGGGGCCCACCATGAAACCTGGGAACATCAATATTGATTTGCCCTCTTGCTGTGGTAGCAGGGTCTACAGTTGTGATGTTCCCAGTGGTCCACTGTATTTCTGACGTCCCTGGCTAACATGTTCGCCAATTCCAAATACTACAGTAGACCAGGGAGGCCAAGTGGAACTAGGTGGTCATTCTTGTGTGTAAATTTCAGCAAATTTGTACCACTGCATAATTTTAAATGGGTTATTTTAGGGGGAGAGGGGTTTGCGTATCAATGCAAAGGATTTCCTTCCCCGAGTTGTTTCTCACTGACTGGCGAGTTTGAGGAAATTAACTGAGTGCCTTTGATTAATTTCAGACGACAGAAAAGAAAAAGAAGAAAAAGAAAAAGAAGGTCAAGGAAGAGGAAGAGGCCTGAGGATAAAAAGGAACTGCATATACTTTTAGTTTTAGTTTTACTTTTTTTGTTGTACATGCCAAGAATGCTCCCCCAAGAGACTCGGAACTGCAGGAATCTGTGGAAATTGCTGCCCTTCACAGACTGACTTCAGTGTTCATGCAAAAATAAAATTCACCTAAAACATTTTCACCTTTGATCTTCCATTTTGAAATCACCCCACCAAAGCAAGGATGAGATTGACAACTGATGAAAAAGTGATCTTGTGTAAATCATGCCTGATTTCCCAGTTTTTTTTTTTTTTTAAGATGGGTACAACCATTTTAGTACCTTGTCAGATAGAAAGGTTTCAGTTATGTTTTTATGCATGGTCAAAGTGGTGTCCTTGGTTTGGCAAGAATGTTAGTCCAAGGTTCCTGGAAATGCATGCCAAAAGTTTTTGGCTTATACATGCTTCTATACTGTATATTTTTTCTATATGAAATTCAAACAAGGATTATTTGTACATTGTCAAATTCAGATGTCCTTTGTGAATTATGTCAACTAGTGCATTAAATGCATTTATATTACACTATCCTTGTACTGTCATTGCATATATTTTCAGTTTTTATACTCTTTGCCGCTTTGGGTCCTTTGAATTTGCGGAAAAGTTTTGTAATGTCTTTGTTCATCAAATAAGCCATTTATCAGTCAAGTTAATCACCTCTCCCAACAAGCTCACCAACCAAAAAAGCTTTATAAGAAGAAAATACTCTTACAATATGTCATGTCCTTTCCAGTGTCATCACCTCTTTCATTTATGCAATAAATGCAGAAATAGTACATAAACGTGGTAGTACACCCTCACCTGCAGAGTGTACTGTGTATTAACTAATGTAACAACTCATACATCCAATGCAAATGTTACATAAGCATGTATTTGTTTTGTAGTTCTTGTTCGTGTTTCAAAAGCAGTTGACAGCGTTTTTTTCTGTAGAAAATGAACCAGGCTTTTATATTTAGAATTTGTAAAAACAGGCTTGTGTCTTAAGTGATGCCCCCTTCAACAGAAAACAACTCTTATGTGGCAGCTTTTCCCCATGAAACTAAAGGGTTAACTTCACTGAAAATCTGAACTTGAATGTTTCATCCTCACCATACCAAGTACCCATACTGGAAAGTTTGGACCAGCTGAAATTCTTTTCTCATTCAGTGCTCAAGCTATATAACACTTAAGTTGAAAAGCCATTTCTCTAGCTCTCTTGTCCACAAATTGCATTTACTCATTTTAAAAGAGTATAATACAGATTAAGGTTGCTTAGTAAAGTTGTAGTCCTCTCTTTTTACTGGTTATTCACCAGTGGATAATTTGAATTTGTATCCCTTTTAATAGTATGCTAGCCTTACGCTAACAGACCAATGTGCTGCAATCAGAATTGCAGGGGAGGTAGACAGTAATGAAGGTTGCATTACACTTAGTTTCTATTTAGATATTAAGAAATATTTAATATTTTTAAAAAGTAAATATTTCAAGTGGTCCAGGAAAACTCCCTGTACATGAATTAGAGGCCCAAATCTCATCCATTAGGGAGGGGAATGTCATGTTCTGACATTAGGACATGACACAGCTGTAGAAGGAAATGGAGATTTATGAAGCTAGTCTGTAGCTTCATGTTATGCATACCCACTAAGCACTTATAAGGGTAAAAAAATGCTCATTACATTTCAGATTTTAAGTGAAGTTGTTCTTGAAAGATGCTATGAACAGCAGTTAACAAGGATACATCAACAGGTGAGTTCCGGAGCTTACACAGTGGTGTAGCATTGGCTTCTCACTCATGGGAGCAAGTATTTGATACTTAATACGCAAAACAAATCTTGATCTTCCAGCAGATGGCTCCTTTAAAACGATGCTGCAGCAGGCAGGTCTCAGCAAAAAATCCCATGAACATAAACAGGAGACAAGAAAAGATGCGTGTTGCATAGGTTGCAGGTTGCAGTTCTCGGGTCAAAACACGCTTCGTCCAGCAACTGTCTTTCCCCAGTTGCTTCACTCGGCGCACACAGATATCCCCAGGGCCTGTGCTCCGCAGAGGCCCTGGAAGTAACCCCCTCCCACTGGGTGAGAAATCGGGGTGCAGTCCTCCGGGTCCCCCCCTCTCAGTCCGTCTGAGACTGCGTGGGGTTGATCCTGCCGTCCTCCGTCTCTATCTCCTGCGTCTGGTCCTCAGGACTCCTTACTGCGGAGGGAGAGGACAGAGCCAGCGCACAGACGGGGGTCAGCCTCCAACAGCTTCTGGTTTTACACTGCAGCTTTCTGGTGTCTTTCTGAGTAAAAGGAATCGCGTGATCCTTCAGTCCTGTTCAGGGTGACTTGCTGCAGCTCTGTCTTGTGAGTGACATGGCAACACCTATTTACATTATAACGTGTTGTCAATTTAAACTCACAACACATGTACATTAAACTTCCCTGGGCATTTTGGTATGAGCAAAATAATCAAGGATAACACCAATAACAATATAAACTATTCCATTTCATGAATGAATCCTCACTAGTGGTGTTAATTCTACTGTGGATGGAATGGAAACTGTAAGGTCAGTTGCTTGTTCCTCTTCCCTCTGTTGATTGGCTTAGACATTACTGGGCGGAGTATGCGCTGGCCCCTGTCTCACCTGTGCTGACGGGATCCACAATCTGTACAGGGATGGTGTTTCCATCTTCCAGCAGGATCTGGTGGACTCTCCCTTCTGCGGCCCCCTCCCCGAGGGCTGACACGCTGACAAGCTGCCCCACGCCCAGCAGAGCGGGTGCGTCGGAGAGGGCCATGCCTTCCCCCAGGCAGGCGGGCGGGGGGAGGAACTGAGTGGAGCCCAGGAGCAGGGGCTGGGACTGGGCGGTGCTAGAGGGGTCTGACGCGCGGCATAACGAGGAAGAGGGCAGGGCCACAGGTTGCTGGGGGAGGGGTTTGTCGGTTGAACACAGGGCTGGCTGGAGCTGGACGCCCTACAGGAAACAGGCAATCACCTTTTAGATAATTGAGTGTTATAGCATCTAAAATAAAGACTGTAATATTTGTATGTGTAAAACTGCAAGCCACCTTCCACACACCAACATGGAACATTGTCTAGCACAATCTACATGCAACAGTGTTAGTTTTATAGATCACTGTTAGTTGCTACCTTCACTTAAGTATAATGCACACTGCTCTTCAGCATAACTGCTAATCACTACGTCTTCAATCACATTTTTAATTCAGCATCTTTTTGGCTTGATGCCTACATGCTTACTCACCGACAGCCCTGTACACATTGTTGTTTTGCTCCTGCATGTATTTAGTGGATTGTGCCATAGTAGATTTGCAAGTCTTCCAAAATAAATGTATACATAAAAATATAGATAATGACTAGACTTAGTGATAGTATTGAACTGAAAATCATCCGCAGTAGAGATGGCAATGGTGATCTGCTTAGTAACAGCTGCACTGAGGACCGGGGTTCCCTGTCAGGAGTGGCAGGTGCAGTGTGTTGATGGTGTGTTCCAGCTGCATTCAGCTGCTGTGCTGAGCTCTGTCACACTCACATGCAGCTGGGCGAAGATCTTGGGCTGCAGGGAGGTGAGAGAGCTGAAGAGCTGCATGGCCTCAGGGGACAGGGTTTCACTCCCCTCCAGGACCTCTGTCCTCTGGGGGTTCACTAAGGGACATACACAGATTTAGGGACGGTGTTACGCTGTATGATGTTGCATGAGAGAGGCAGGAGGACAAACAGGGGTTTACCTTCCACGGTGGTGGGGGCAAGGGTCAAGGTGACTGTCTCAGCCAATGGGCTGTCAGCTCCGGCTGTCCACTGTTTAGAAGAGTAACCATAGAGACCAGAATAATGGTGTTAAGCAGAGGGCTGCAAATTAATTCAGGTATCAATTCAGGTATCTCTCCACCCTTACAGGGCTAACCCCATTTAATGTGTCACACTCTCTCACCTGTGAGTCTGTGGCATTGGTGCTGTACTCCGCCCTGCCTTGCTGCAAGGCCTTCTGGGCCTCGTGAATGTGGTTTTTGATGTCGTTGACAGTCGGGAAATAGCACAGGTTGTGCCTCTCTGGCACCTTGTCTGACTTGAACATCTCGCGCTCCACAAACTTCCTAAAGTGAATACAGCAAGCAAAGAGCAGATCAGATTGTCTGGTCTGTCTGTCTTTCTGTCAGTTGAACCATCCATCCCTCCTTAATCTTGACCTGAGATAATGGTGTGTGGCAGTGTAGCACAGTGGTAAGGACCACGGTCCGTAACCGAGAGGTTGCTGGTTCGATTCCCTCACTGGGGCGCTCCCATCGTTCCCTTGGGCAAGGTACTTAACCCACAACTGCCTCAGTAAATATCCAGCTGTAAAAATGGATAATATGTAAACTGTAACCTATGTAAGTTGCTCTGGAAAAGAGCACCTGCTAACTGACAATAATGTAATGTAATAAGGGTGGCGATGGTGATAATGACACACACAGTAAGCGTTTACAGGCACGGACCTCAGCTGCTTGCGGACGGTGTACACCTGGTGGTGCCCCTGTGCCACCAGCTCGTGGATTTTCTCCGCCACTCGGGGGTGCAGACGGGACGGTGTGCAGCTGCCGTTCTCCAGTGCCCCTCCTTCACCTCCCTCACACGCCCCTTCCCTGTCCTCCTCCTCCTCTTCCTCCTCCTGCTCCTCCTCTTTAGGCAGCAGCAGCTGGACAGGGAGTGGGGGCAGGACAGGAGCGTCCACGTGGTGGTACAGATGGGCCTTCGTGGTGGGAAGCTGTATGTAATACCTGTTTGGGCATATAGCATTGTGCAGCGGTTACTTCCTGAAACACACATACACAGAAGAACTCAGATATGGGACACTGAGGCTTCACAAACCCCAAAATGGGAGGAGCTGTCATGACTAATCAGTAACTCTCTCATTTGAGCCAATCAGGAGAAAAACCTTCCAAACGAGTGAATGATGGACAGCACAGGATAGCCCCGCCCATTATTAAGGCCTAAATCTGGTCACTTAGAAAACACATACAGGGGAAAGCTCAAGGTCTATACCTTAATACTCCACTTGCTTCCCACAAGCCCTTCTTCAGGTTGAAGAAGGCTTTCTCCTGCTCCTGACGCACCACCTTCTTGTCCACCTTGGGGTCTGTGGGAACCCTGTACTCTGGAAACTTCCGCACCTTCTTAATGTAGATCCTGAAGGGGGTAAAACCACACCACACACGTTTAGAGTAAATAATTCTAGTTTACTAGACACAATTTAGACTTTAAACACATCTGTAAATCTTTTTTTGGTTGTGTTTCTGCAGACTGTTGAGAAGTGTGACAGCAGGTTAGATACCAGTCAGGACATATGCACATACAGGCACTTCATTTTGTAGCTGTGTGTAGCTGTGTTCTCTACAGGGTAGAACAGGTGAGAGTGTCAATGTGCATGTGCGTATATTTGTGTTATCTACCTAGCAGGAGAGGTGAGTGTGTACATCCATACCTGGCAGGGCAGGTGGCCTTGTACTGTGTGCTGGGACAGATCTCTTGCTCTGCCATCTTTTTGGGCTGTACACCTTTCCGTCGTGGACCGAACTGACACTCCATCACGATGGCCCTGCTGCCTGTAAAGACAGAGAGATTAGCACACGGCATTCTGGGATATAACAACCTCAGTCTCATACATTCATCACATGATGTGACCCCTGTGATCAGGCCAGCCCTCAGTCTGACAACACTTTGGAGGAGATATGCGAAGCACCAGGCTAGCTGTGACTCTCCGAAAGCCTGGTACCCTGCCGCTCACCTGCGTTGATGAAGGGGATCCCGTCGTAGGGCACGTACTGCGACTTCCACATGAGGCGCGTGGCGGGCTTGGCGGGGGAGGGCGACTGGCGCGTCCCGAACACGCTGTGGGTGTGCTGCTTATGCAGCATGAGCAGGGCCTCCAGCTCCCCTTCGGTGGTGCAGTAACCCCGGTAGGAGTCCCCAATCTTCTGCTCGGAGAACGGTGAAAGGCACGGGGGAGTGAGGTTAAACACTCCCACTTTTCGTGCATGACAGTTAGAATGGGATATGTCTGCATGCATACACACAGTGCCATGGAACGAGTGTGCATGTCAGGCTAACACTATGCACTGTACGGTAAGAATAACCACGTTAAAAATTTCAGCCTATGCGCTAATTAATGAAGCATTCAAAAATGCTTCTTCGACTCATTTGGAAAAGTGGTCACGTTGGATGAGGACAGAGCAAGCTATAATGGCTAAAACGTTAAGAAGGACCCCATTTTAAATTTAAAATTGGTTCTCAGTATTACTGATTTTTATTGGTTTAAGTTGAGTCTTAGTGTTCAGACAGGCATGGCACTGACCTCACAGTTATGCAGCAGGTGAGTCCAGCTGGGTGCGTTTGGGGGCAGGGTCTTCAGGGGTTCTGCGTAGTGGTCAGGAGAACTGCAGGGGACAGGAAAGCAATGAAACTGTAAGACACACGTCTGTTTGACTGAAAGAAACCTGCTCCTCACACCGTTCATTTGGATGGCAGCTTTTTAAGACTCTTCACAGGACACACAGAAATGAAGATTTAACGTCACCCCACAGTCCCTGCTGCAGTCCTGTGATTGGCACAGTGTGGGCCTACCTTTGGGGCGGGGTCTTGGTGGCAGTGACAGGTGATGGTGTCAGTAAGGTGGAACCGCTAGTGCTGTCCGCGATGGCCGTCACAGTAATGGTCTGAGGCTGCTCAACGCTGGACTTCTCCCCACAGGGACCTTAAGGACATGGGGAGAGGACAGTGGTGGGTTCTGGGTGAGACCTGAACTTCACTCAGATAGAGAGGGTGGGGGAAGCTTGAGGAACAAAATAAACAGCTCAGTGCAGAGGACATGTATCACAGGGAGGGGGGAGAGGTGGTACCTGCCGACTCAGCAATGTCCATTATCTGACCCTGCGGAAGCAACACTTGGGCCCCTCCAAAATGGTTAGACGGGATCACGTAAAGTTGCCCGCTGTCCGACTGTCCTGTCACGATCACCTGCAGACAACAGAGGCACTCAATGTAACTGACAGCAATGGCACAACAGATATCATGGATATTGCTGGGCAAACCCAAAACAGTTAATAGTTAATAGTCAGTTAATAGGATATATGAACACCAAAGACTAGGAGGGTACCACCCGACTGCTTGCTTGTTGTTTTCTGAAGTTATTTAGTGGTTATGTTGCCAAGTAGCATGCATGTACCATCCGTTCACAATGAAGAGGTTTGCCGTTCTGATCGAATATGATAAACTCTTCTGACTGGTTCTGGTCTTCAGCTCTGGGCAGGTTCTGAGCCGGGGGGGAATTATAGGCAAACTGCGCGGTGACAGACAGCTCCTGGCACTCCAGCTTCATCTGCTCAGGTGAGCTCTTGTCCAACACCTGGCACACAACACCACAGCCATCAGCTCAGCTAGTGTCACAATCCACTTTCATTTCTTTTATCCCCACCCCACACACACACAAGAACATTACATTACATTACCATTATTGGCATTTAGATGCTCTTACCCAGAGTGATTTATATCAGTTACAATGTTATCCATTTATACAGCTGGATATTTACTGAGGCAATTTGGGGTTAAGTACCTTGCCCAAGGGTACAACAGCAGTGCCCAATCAAACCGGCAACCTTTCGGTCACAAGCCCTGCTCCTTAACCACTATGCTACACTGCTGCCCCCACTTAATCATGTTTTTTGGGGGTGTAACTACATGTAATGAATGATGTACATATTTGTAAATGCACATAGTTTGCAAATTTGTAAATGAATCCATATCTCAGGTGTCATAACCTGTGCTGATCCACACTCATGGGGGCCGTGCTCTGTGTGCTGAGGCCTGTTCTTCGTAGCACTGGTTTCGGACTCCAGGGTGTCCTGGACCCTCTCCGCACACCCCATGTCCCCCACCTGTGCTTCCATGTCCTCCACACCTGGCCAACACAAACACCTGTTTCAGCTGCCTTACACATCCATGTGTTTTATTCCACAGGCACGCACTTCTCAGCTCGATTGGGCTTTTCAGTATGTGCACTCCACTTATTGATAAAAACAAGTTCTTTACAGCCAGTAAGTGAATAATTCTGTTGACAAGCCCTGACAGTTGTTGGGGGAGTTTTGAGTTTGCATGATTCAGCTTGAATTAAGCATGAATTAAGCAAATTAACTTATTCCTTAGACTCAATCAATACTACGCTCTGGTATGTACAAGGTTTTGCCTTCTGTTGGGTTTTATGACTGGGCCACCATTCACTTATTAGTCAAAAACATGGCGTACAATCTGTCTATATGTATTTATATAAATATATAAATGAATAATTTTATTGCAAGACTTTAAAAACCGAGCATAACATCACTGCAAAAGCAAAAACACGTTAACAAAACGAGTTTAGACAAAAGATTTCCTAGTAAACAGCTACTTTATAAACCAGTGTTAAATAAATACTTGCTTGCAAAAACAGCTAATTGCTATTAGCGTCCAGCATCAATACTATTGTTCAGCTACATGGAAAAAAACTTACATTTTGAAATGATAAAAGCAAAAGGACGTAAAATACAGCGTTTCAAAAAAATTAGTCTTCGTTTTGTTCATAAACAATAAATTGGGTATGGATAGATTGTTTTCTAGCCACTAGCTAATCCCCTTTAAATGATTAAAATCAAAACAACGAGACCTTTATCGTCTACAGACAGCAAAATAGACACATTCGTGAGAACGCCATGTTGGACATGTACTGTAATAAAGACAAATGCTTGTAATGACAAAGGGGTCGAGCAAAAAATCGCGAAAAATAGCACTCTTTCCGTAAATTCGACTCTCTCTGATCCTGTCTCTTTAAACCGCTTCCAATGTGGTGTGCGGGAGTGGAAATATACAGAGGAAGGACTGAAAATTCAAAACGAGTCTACTCAACCTCGTCTTCACCCAGACTCTGCCCGTTCGCTTCCACCATGGAGGCACAACGCGAAAGCGTGTTACGAGACCTAAGAGGAGAGCTTTTTGATACTCGGAGGCTACCGTCACTCAGACCTTTGTGGAAATATTAGTTTTCCAAATTATTTTCTAGGGGGAGGAGGAGGGAATTGTTTATTCCTAAAACAAAAGCTAAATTTGTTGTGTAAAAATAACTACATCAAAAATTATGATAACAACAATTTAGAAGCCCAGCGTACTAATGAAAGCCACTACTAGTCAATAAATCGATGTGCTCGATGTGACCTTAATTTCTCTGTGATTGACTAAACAGCCTGCATGTTTCACTTCACGCACGCTGACCCGCATGGTGTACCCATTGCAAGGGAGCTAGCGCGTTAGCAGCGTGTCATGCATGGGGCTAACTAGTTAATTTGCCGGCTTACTAGGAACATAACCACGGAATACCAAGTTCCCAGCGAATTTTCAGCTACGAAGAGAGACAAAAAAATTTCTGGCGAAGTCAGTTTTAAAGTACCCATTCAGAATGTCACAGCTACAAGCGAGGTTCTTCACGGAAAACAAAAAGTAAGCAAAGTTAGCTTGTTGGTTACTTGATTTTCTGTCTGGGTAGCAAGCTAGCTAGGTAAAGTTTGTCTCAGTATTAATGTAGGCAACTTAACGTTTTTTCCCGATAAATGCTTAGAAACAGTGTGCCATCTTTTCACGCATTTGGAGTTGTTGAAGCGGGCAGAGAAAAGATTGCCCTGCAGTATGAATAAACTGCTATTTTGACACAACTTGCTACATTAAAGTTCAGCTAACTAGGTAACCATCTTTGCTAGCTTGCTGAGTGATACCTAGGCAACGTCAACCGGTTACGTAGTCAGTAAACATCAGTGCAACTTATTAGCCATCTAGCTTCGTTTTATTCGAATTTATCTAGACAGCCAATCTTAACTATCTCTCTTATTTTAGACATGCAGTAGATGATGTGCCCTTTTCCATTCCGGCTGCCTCTGAGGTACTGGATCTCAGCAATGTCATCAACAAGCTGCTGGAAGCAAAAAATGGTAAGTCCATTGGGGGAACATTAGTGTTTATCTTAAGCTAATACAACTCGAATGAAATGGAGCATCAGTACTTCATTACAGTGGTTCGCCATGGTGAACCTTCATCAATATTTAAGGCGGGTAGTATTTAAAATGGCATCTGAAATGACCTGTAACGACCTATTTTAACCAGTGCTGATGTCGTTGTTACTTCATGGTTAATGCTGCTGTTTAACCTGTGTTGTACTCTGTGCTTTCAGGGGTTCAGAGTCATGTGGAGTTTGACTTTCTGGTCAGAGGACAGTTTCTACGCGCCCCTCTGGTCGACCACATGGAAGCTGAGGGCATCTCAACAGTACGTTGCTAAAGCAAATCAGTGCAGTCAATGGTGTGGTGTTTCACTCAGGCAGATGCAGGCTGACGTCAGGTTATGTGTAGATGTCTGAGAGGCTGGTGCCATTCTCAGTCCGCTCCTTCCACGTCCACCTTTGTGTGTTTCAGGAAGAGGTGGTGGAGATCGAGTATGTGGAGAAGTTCACCGCCCCAGAGCCTGAGGAGTGTGTGATGCACGATGACTGGATCAGCTCAGTGGATGCGGACTCAGAGTGGTGAGACAGGCCTTCGTGAACAACACACACTGACGTTATAACGGCTGAGTTTGGCAGATTCCAGCTTCGCGCATAATACAACCCAGACATGATGCTTACAAATGAGTGACAGCTAAGTTACAGGGCATCGAGGTGTGTGTGCATGTGTAGTCTGGGGGAGGGATCAAGTCTCAGATTCAGGAGATGTTTTAAGTATGATTCATTGAAATTGAAATACCAGAAATCATTGTGTGTGCTTGTATAGTCTTTACTTGTGCTGCAGATGGGCTGTTTGGTGGCTTGGGTGGCTGTTTGCGGGATTATGAACACTGTAGGTCTGTGTGGCTCACGCTAATGGTAGAACCAAACTACATAAATGAGATCCACTACAGTTGAAACTGGAACTGGCAGCAGAACAGATGGAAGATATTCAGCATTTACAGTTTGCATCCCCATGGTCAGCGGGTTGTAGAATAGCTTTAACGGGTCCTCTCTGTGCTGCAGGATCCTGACCGGCTCCTACGATAAGACGGCACGAATCTGGTCCCTCCAGGGGAAGGCGATGATGACCGTGGCAGGGCACACAGACGTGGTCAAGGACGTGGCCTGGGTGAAAAGAGGTGAGGGGTTCTTGCCGTGCGATCTGTGCACGGACGGGCTGTGCAGAAGAGATGAGCTCAGCTCTCCTTACTCTCCATGGGCGCACTTTCAGTCCCTTTGGCTTCATTCCCTTTTTATCTCCTTTATGCAGCTTTATCCGCTCTCACTGCCGAGTCTGTCTCAGCTTAGGCTACACCTGCTCAATGCAGGTGTCAAACAGCCTCGTTAATGCGGCTTAGTTCTTTTTAACCCATGTTAACTGCGTTTGTACAGTGCAGTACTGCCTGATAAGGGTGAAGATAAACTAGGTTGCAACAGGGCAATGATTAAGTAGCTCCCATCATACTTTATGACCATATAGTAAACACACAAATGAAGAAAAGAGAGAGATAAGAATGGAGTTCTCTGTTAGGTCCTGTTAGAAGGTAGTCCTTGTTGGCCATGGTTTCCAATTGCTGTTTTAACTGAGTTAAAAATGGGACAGGTGGTGTTACCAGTTTGTGGACCAACTGTGACTTTGAAGACAGTTGTGTGAAGCTGTGGAGGCTTAGGGGAAACTGGCAAAATCTACATGCTTTCTTCTGTTAGTGGTGAGATTATGTCAGTCTCATACAGCTCATGTTCATACACTGTAATCACAGTTTTATCGAGCAAATATGGCATTACTTAAGAACGACAGCTCATTTGTTACTGTCAACACGTGTGTGCGCGTGTGTGCGTGTGTGTGGGGTATTAAGAACGGCAGCTCATTTGTTACCGTCAACTTGTGTGTTTGTGTACACGCATTTGTGTGTGCGTGTTTGTGCGTGTGCGTGTGTGTGTAATCGTGGCTGTGTTGTGTGAGAGGCAGGCCGCTCTCCTCTGTGTTGTGCTGCTCCACAGTCTGTGCTCCTCTGTAGATGGGCTCACCTCTCTGCTGCTCACCGCCTCCGTGGACCAGACCGCACTGCTGTGGGAGTGGGACTCCGAGCGGAACAAGGTCAAGGCGCGGCACTGTTGCCGTGGCCACGCCGGGAGTGTGGACACCATAGCGGTGGATCCCACCCAGACCAAGGTGAGAGGGAAAGGGAGCGAGGCAGAGAGAGGTTGGATGTGGGAGCTATAGAGAGGTCCAAAGTTTCAGTCACCTGGAAGGAAAGGTACCGGAGCTGTGTGATGTAAGAATAAACACAAGTCACCCAATGAGCCCAGTCAGTTAGAGAGGATCGATGGGACTTACCTATAAAGTTTCATTATACTCCACTATTAATGCTGTGCCATGGCCCATTCACATAGTCAGTCTTGCTGATGAGTGAACCTGCTTTCACATACCTTTAATGTGTGATTTTAATCATTGTTGTATTTATTCTTTTTTTTTTTACAGTTCTGCAGTGGCTCCTGGGATAAAACGCTTAAGATTTGGTCTGCAGGTGATGCTCATATACCTTAATTATACTTGCAAAAAAATGTGAAGAATGAAATATAGCTACACTTGTACAGTCATGCATAGTGTTAACAACCATGATGGAAGGATTTTTGTATTTGCTGATAGTCCCCACAGATGAAGAGGATGAGATTGAGGATCTGCCAGACAGACCACGGAAGAAACAGAAGACCGAACAGATGGGTCTGACCCGGGTGAGAATCACAGGCTTATTTTAACTGGTGATGCGTCATCCTGCCATTCAGCTGAGCACAGACAGAGACTGAGGAAAAGGCACCAGTGATGAACAGGGAGGCTTCGTGGGCCCCAAAATGGGTGGAGCCATCATGTGATGTCATCAGTGGCTCACTAATTTACATTACATTATTGGCATTTAGCAGTGTAACATAGTGGTTAAGGATAGCATGGTGGGATAATTGTTTTGTTTTGATGAAGAGGGCAGAGTCCTTTGATTCGTTCAGACAATTCAGTGGTTGGCAGCACATCCATTGCGGGGTCCATGAAGCCATAGGGCACCATCACTAGTGTCTACAGCATTGTAACCAAGGCCTGCCTCTCCCCAGACACCCTTCATGACCCTGTCCGGACACAACGAGGCGGTGTCGTCCGTGCTGTGGACTGATAACGAGGAGGTCTGCAGTGCATCATGGGATCACACGATGCGGCTGTGGGATGCGGAAACGGGGGGCCTGAAGTCCACACTGGTGGGTGATGCTGCCCAGGGCACACCGTCTGCGCCAATGCCTGTCTGTCTGCCTTTGTATGAATGAACAAATCTGTTGTGTTTCGCCTGCAGACGGGCAGCAAGGTGTTCAACTGTATTTCATACTCACGGCTGTGTCGGCGTCTGGCTTCTGGCAGCACGGATCGGCATATTAGACTCTGGGACCCGCGATCCAAAGGTTAGCGCCAGACCTCACCACGGCAGTGAGTTTAGTGAGTTACATGGTGAGTTACAGTTGTATGTTAACTTGACTGGGCCTGACTGTTTTTGGTTGTCTTTTTTTTGCACTCCCTCACAGATGGCTCTCTGGTGCTGCTGTCTCTGACGTCCCACACGGGGTGGGTGACGGCAGTACAGTGGTCCCCTACGCATGAGCAGCAGCTGGTGTCTGGCTCCTTGGACTGCGTGGTCAAGCTGTGGGATACGAGGAGGTGTGGGAGGCATATCTTCATCATGTTTATCCTCATGATAGTATTGTGCGATACATGGCTTTGTCGGGGACCCATGATGTTAGTGGTTGATATTGCAATATGCGGAGACTCCATTGGTTGCCGTCAGCCACAGTAAATGTTTTATGATCTCCAAATGACCGCTTTGCTTTGGTCCTCTGGTGTCTTCCACAGCTGCAAGGCACCCCTGTATGACCTGGCGGCTCATGAGGACAAAGTGCTGTGTGTCAACTGGACAGATAGTGGGGTAAGATCTGCTAACGCCTGGACCACTTGCAAGAGCTAGCATGATAATGAATTTCATTGGATTGGCCACAAATTTTTTGTGTTGCAAACCTGGCCACTAGTGAAATGGACACAACTTGTATTTTGACCATTTCACCCTGGACCTTGCTCCTCTGAATGGCATTTCTTTGTTGTTAATGCAGCTGCTGCTGAGTGGAGGGGCAGACAACAAACTGTACACCTACAGATACTCCGGCCGTTCGTCCAGCACCGGACCGAAGGATGCTGTGTGAATGCCAAACTGCAGGGCAGTGCAACCAAAGCAACACAATGCCACAACGTTACACCTGCACCAAGGACCTTTGGGATACTTTGACAAACTGCAAAGATAATTGTGGATCTTTTTGTTCGTCTTTTTATTTCACTTTATAGATTTGAAAAGTAGTTTTTTTACACTCGCCCTTTTCCTGAAAAATATCTCTTGGAGATGTTGTCTCACCGCTGATGTTGGAAGATCTTTCATTGTTAAACTGTGAAAGATTTGTTTTGGTAAGAGGATCTGGAATTGTTAGACATGTCTCCCTACATTGTATCAGGGATAACAATTGCTGTGTTACTTTTGCAGAACAATTTGTATTTCAAGCACTGGTTTTGTGATTTATTGTTCACAACAGAGGACAATCTCATGGTTTGTACAAAAACATGTTCATAAAATCAGATGTGTATCTATATTATGTATATGTGAATATAATTGAGGAATTAAGCTATTGCATCCCTCAGGAGGCTCAAACCTGGCTGCCTATGGATTTAATGACGGAAATTTAAAAGACCACGGTTGTCATGGATTCATGTCTATTAATAGTGGATTCATTTGAAATGGATCAGTGTCAGTCACTCTCTGCCTTTGTTCTTTCAGTTACACAAACTCCTGCCCTCTTATCAGGAACTTATTTGATAAACTGGTGTAGGGAACAGTTGAGTCCTTCTTTAAATGTGGTGCAGCATAGGGGCATAATGTGCTTGACTCACTTTCCATCAGTATTGACATATTATAAAGATTGTCTAATGTGTAATATTTATCACTCCTTCCTTTCAATTAACTGGATTCACTTACAAATTTTTTTTATGGTTTTATTGAAGCTCAGAAGCTTTAAAGCTTAGAAGTGAATCCATGTTTCTTACTGACTTGTTCATTGTAATTACTTATCATTTGCCGAATTTTAAACCGAAGCTATACAAATTACAAGAGTAATAGGCCGTATTCTAGAGTTTCCATAATTACATCTCTAAATTATTACATTACATTACAAAATTTTAACAAGTCTCTCGTGCAAAATATGTGAAATGTGTGAAGAACATACCATTAAAATACTTTTACACTATTTTTGTGTCAAGAATTTTAATTGAAGCCAAAGTCCCATGCACTTGTTTAAAACATGAAAAATTTCTGTTTTAACGGTGCTCACGTACCGCTTAAAACCCTTAAAGTCAGCCACGTCATCTTTTCCCTGCAGGTGGTCTGTCAAATTACCTGCTTCCTCAAAACTATTGTCCTCTTTTGAATTTGATGCCACTTTGCGCCACCTAGTGGCGCGGATGAACAACAAATTCACATCCTGTTTTTTTAATGATAAAGCCTTGGGATGAAAGCGACAGTGGATACCACAGTCCGATCGGGAAGGTAATGTAGCTGGCTTGCTGTCAACAATTTAATAACGGATGCTGTGACATGTTTTTAAAGAGAATTTCTTGTAATGCATACGTACGAGGCGGACAACTGGGAGAATTAAACAGTTTTACACCAGTGTAGCTTGTTAGTATAACTAGCCAAACCTCACCGTCGTTAACCAGCTGTCCTTGCAATCGACTGAATTCAGTGTTGCTGCCTTAGAAATATAATCTAATAAGGTAGCTACACGTAGACGTAATGACTCCGAATCTGATCCAAGCCTTTTTCTGTGTATAACGGAGAATTATTAGCTGGCTGACATTTTAAAAGCTCGGAAGGCAGGGAGCTAGCAGGCTAACTGATAGTCAGAAAGCGACGCTTTTCCTGTTCAACTTCTTCAGTCGGGAGAGCGGCTGTTTTACCCAAAGGTCTGCTGCCCAAATTGGTGTCGGATTCAGGTGGATCGCTAGCAAGCTAACGTTAGTTAAAACGCAGATGCTTGGCAGTCGATGTGTGATGTAAGTTTTTTTATTCTTTAAGAAACATCATGACCTTCGCTAGCTTGCTTGCTCAGTGAACATCTTGCAAACTGGCTAAGCGCTGACGGCGATTGCCTGGAGAAAATGGCCTTTTTTGTAATTATTACCGGGTTTTCCTTGTTACCTTGCCAGCTACTTGGCCGTCTCAGAGGTGGTAGCTAGGTTACATTGTCTTCCGGGATCGGTGCATTTTAAAAATGCATGTGTTGCTAGCTGTCTATATTGTGATGACGGCGTCTCAAGGAAATTATTAGAAATCTAATGGTCATTCGACTGCCTTATGAATGAGTCGGACAAACGGCTGTCATCGCCCCCTGTCCTTTTTCCGCTGCTTAACATTATATTTCTGACTCAGAGGCTGGCTACCTCCTCATGAATGGACACAGATGGCACCCGTGTGGATGTCTGTACCGATAGCTGGTTAAAAACATACCGCTCTGCCGGATCATCTCTTGCAACGACAGCAAGCGAGATTCTGACCTAGTTATTTCCTGCATGAATCTTTAATAAAACTGTATTACATAACTTCGATAGATGAATGTGTGAAGGATAATAACGATGTTCATGACTGCCCAGATACAGCGGGATGTTCTGTAGCTAGCCGACTTACAACTGCCTCTTTTAAGGGTGAGTTTGAACTTTGCTTTTATACATTTTAAAAGAAGTGATGTAAAATGTCTTAAAATGCTTATTCACATAGCGCATGATCAGAACACATTTGTTGTGTCCCTCTGACAGACCTGACACACAGCAGCACACGGAAGATGGATAGCGGTTACGGGTAGGTGTTCAGATATTAAGTAGTGAAACGCGGTTGCGACAGACAGTGCGCCGCTTTCTCCGCCCGGGCGAGCCCAGGTTCTCCGATGTCAGGCGCCGTACAATCGGTCTTTATTCAAACTAGGTTCTCCAGTGACATGTTCAGCGGCCGGGCGGTGCTAGGAGAGGACAG
The DNA here is from genome assembly GCF_013368585.1 of Megalops cyprinoides. Classification (NCBI taxonomy): domain Eukaryota; kingdom Metazoa; phylum Chordata; class Actinopteri; order Elopiformes; family Megalopidae; genus Megalops; species Megalops cyprinoides. The sequence continues at coordinate 30,033,136 of NC_050593.1, forward strand.
CTCCGTCATGGCCCGCATGCAGAAGAAGTTCTGGAAGACCAAGCAGGTTCTGATCAAGGCCACGGGAAAGAAGGAGGATGAGTACGTGGTGGCGTCCGACGCTGACCTGGACGCCAAACTGGAGGTGTGTGCACATCTCACTGGCCGTGTCTGTGCCCTTCTGTTGGTGTCTGTGCCCTTCTGTGGGTCTTTGACCATCTTCATGCATCTGTGCCTTTCTGTGAGTGTCTGTGACCCTCTGCATGTGTCTGTGCCTTTCAGCATATCTCTGTACCGCTCTGTGTGTCTGTGCCCTTCTGTGAGTGTCTGTGACCCTCTGCATGCATCTGTGCCCTTTTGTGAGTGTCTGTGACCCTCTGCATATGTCTGTGCCCTTCTGTGAGTGTCTGTGCCCTTCTGTGAGTGTCTGTGCCCCTCTGTGAGTGTCTGTGCCCCTCTGCATGTGTCTGTGACCCTCTGCATGTGTCTGTGCCTTTCAGCATATCTCTGTACCGCTCTGTGTGTCTGTGCCCTTCTGTGAGTGTCTGTGACCCTCTGCATGCATCTGTGCCCTTTTGAGTGTCTGTGACCCTCTGCATATGTCTGTGCCCTTCTGTGAGTGTCTGTGCCCTTCTGTGAGTGTCTGTGCCCTTCTGTGAGTGTCTGTAGTGTCTGTGCCCCTCTGCATGTGTCTGTGCCCCTCTGCATGCATCTGTGCCTTTCTGTGAGTGTCTGTGCCTTTCTGTGAGTGTCTGTGCCTTTCTGTGAGTGTCTGTGCCCCTCTGCATGTGTCTGTGCCCCTCTGCATGTGTCTGTGCCTTTCAGCATGTCTCTGTACCCCTGTGTGTGTCTGTGCCCTTCTGTGTGTATGTTGTCCTTTATACTGTGTCTGTGTCTTTGCCCATGTCATCTTTGAATGTCACATTCCCGTTTTGGATCACGTATCAGATACGAGCTAAAATGAAATGTAAATTAGACACTGCTCTGTTGTGCACTCCGTAACTCCATTCTTATCTGCTTAACAGACACCATTCTCCAAGGCCACATGCGTAGCCTATGCTTTCCGTATTACTCATTCAGAGCAGCTGGTCATTCGTAGATGCACCCGGTCTCGAGGTTCAACCCGCCCCCATACAATATGACATAGTATATTTTCCTGTGCAGTGTCTATTCGGTGTGTTATCACTGCTCAAAGTCGCTTTGGTTTTGGAAACTGCTGTCACTTTGCCTGGGTCACCGTGCCATTGAGGCGTCTCATCTCAACGCTGCCGGTTGTGGTCAGCTTTCCGGCTCCACAGCCGGCTCTGTTCCATTTGTTTCTACTTTCTATTTTTGCTTTTCTTAATGTTTCCAAGGCCACTCCTGTTTCTCTCTGTGCACATTCTCATTCTCATAGAGGTATGAGGCAGCAGAGGGTCCATCTAAAGGGATTTCGGTCCCAGAGGTCTATTGTGTCTTTAATACATACTGACTTGTGTGACTTTAAATACACATTTCGTGTGTTCTGTGTGTTAGATGTTCACAAAGTGAAGTACACTTTCTTCACATTAGTTTCATTTTATACAGGTGGAACTGAGTGTACCCAAGGCGCAGTAGATTAACCTGAAATGGTACAGTGATCTGACAGGTCTGAGAAGCAGTGGTCTCTCTGCTCACATTAGTAGTTTAGGCTGCTAAACCACTACCCCGTATTACTGACATGTCAGATAATGAGTGGTGGTTTGATGGATTTGTTTTATTTTTGCTTTTCGACTTGGAGGATTGTTTCACCCAGACAGGCCTGTTTTTCTTGCTTATGAATAGATAGGAATTGAAAAGTCTCTGTCCTTTTTTTTTCTGGATGTCTGTCTCAGCCATGCAGCTGAGAGGAGATGACTAAGAGGGGATGGTGAATAATGAAGAAAGAAAACTGATTAAATAAGCTCTGATTAGTGTGTGTGTGTGTGTGTGTGTGTGTGTGTGTGTGTGTGTGTGTGTGTGTGTGTGTGTGTGTGTGTGTGTGTGTGTGTGTGTGTGTGTGTGTGACTGACTGTGTAAATGCATGTGCGTGAGTTGGTATGTGTGGAAGATCGTGTCTGTGTGAGTGAATGTTAGCAAATTAGTGTGTGAGTCTGTTTGTGGATATATGTCTTTGTGACAGTCTGAATGTAGCTCAGTTTGTGTGTTTGAGTTTGAGAGAGAGAGAGAGAGTGTGTGTGTGTGTACACGCGAGCGCGCGCTTGTGTTCGAGAGCGTGCTTATGTGTGTGTGTGTGTGTGTGCGTGCATTCATGCGTGCGTGTGTTTGTGCATGTCTATTCAGTCAGGCATAGTCAACCATACCTCAGGGTTGGTGTTGTCCCTAGGATACATATTAAGAAAGACGGTGGTTTGACGCAGTTGATCTCAGTTAACTGCATTGAGCTCCTGGAACAAGCCCGCAGAGGCAACGTGGGGTGTGTGTGTAGAGAGCTGGTGGAAGTGGAAACTCCTCACACTCCACCGAGCTGTGAAATCGCTCCTCTCTCTCGAGTGGGATGTCGGTGATGCGGTTCAACTCAGATCTTCCCTAATCACACCCAGACAGCGCTTTCTGTTTTCTACAGTGATTGAGATGGTTTGCGCCTGTTACAGACAGAATTTTTACAAACCTGCAATGAGTACCTGAGTGTGTCTGTGTGTGTGTCTCTGAGTGTCTATGTGTGTGTCTGAGTGTGTGTTTCAGGTTAAATAGTAACCAGCAGCAGCCACCCTTCTGTAGGAGGTCATGCTTGAATGAGTGTGCGTGTGTGTGTGTGTGTGTGTGTGTGTGAGAGAGAGAGCGCGAGTGATGGAGTGTGTTTGAACAGCTCTGTGTTCTTACTGTTTCGGAGAGGAATGAGAAAATTCACCTGTTGACCCAGGTGTCTGCGCTCCTTCCTTTTACTCTTACCTTTTAAAATGATTGATTGCTGTCAAGTGGTTGCCATGGTAGCGGGGTTAAAATAAGTCTCTGGAAGTGTGCAGCAGCGTGGGGAAGCTGCTGACGCTTCACATCCTGGCCTGCATGTTGCTCTCGTCCCCTTGAGCAAGCTGCCTGACCTTACTTCGGTCCAGATTAAAAAGCCTTGGCGATAGAGGTGTGGTTATCTTGCTGAATATCATACTCCCTTCAGAGATAGCCCTGTTTGCTGTAGGTGTGGTGTTTGTGAAATGAAATCCTGGCCAAGAATACAGTCCACTCTTCCTCTGCACAGATCTCTCTCCCTCTCTATTTCTCTCTATAGCTTTCACTCAATCCTTGCTAAATAATCTTGATCATTCTAGACGGGTGGGGAGACTGTGTGTGAAGAAGGAGGCTACAGATGCTGCCTGTTGTAATGTTAGGGTGTAATGTTGTAATGTATGCATGTGCATATGTATGTATTTACATATATAGGGGGCCGGAGCAGCTGGGTGGTTGTGTCTTTGTATATATTGTAAAGCTTTCATGGGTTGCTGCTTGTGGGTAACCTGTATTATGTGTCTGCTTGTAAAAGGCCTGAATCTTATGTCTCAGTAAAAGGGCTTTGAAGGTCTCTCTATCTTTCTTCATTGCTCTCTTTCTTTCTTGTTTCTCTCTCTCTCTCCATCTCTGCCTCCTTATCTGTATGTACATACATTAACCCTAACATTACAACAGGCAATATCTCTGCGTACAGACATACGCATGTATGTGTGTACGTATGTATGGATGTATGTATGTGTTTTGTTGTGGGAGGGGTAGGGAGAAGCAAATGTCTTTGTATACATTTTAAAGCTTTGATGGGTTTCTGCTAATGGATAACCAGTCTTATGTTTTTGTTTGTAAAAGGTGTGAGTCTTATGTTCCAAAGAAAGGGCATTGAAGGTCTCTCTTTCCGTCTCAGTCTCTATCTCTTTATCTGTATTTTTCATTCATTGCCTTTTCTTTTTTCTTTTTTTTTGCTTTTTTCGCTGCCTGGGTTAAAGAAGTCATTCTTTGTCAAAGTGTGTTCTGCACAGATGGTTTGACGCACATCTCTCCTCTCTTCTCAGTTTTTCCGCTCAGTGCAGGCCACGTGTACGGAGCTGCTGAAGGTGATAGAGAAGTACCAGGAGCGCATTACGCGTGAGTAACCCCCACAGACGCAGTCACACTGTGCGAGAGAGCTGGCTGTGGATGGCCACGGTGGGGTAACTGTGCTCTCCTAAATACTGCCCCCCTCACACACACACAGACCTGTCCCAGGAGGAGAACGAGCTGGGCCTGTTCCTTCGCTTCCAGGCCGAGCACGACCGCACCAAGGCGGGGAACATGATGGACGCCACCAGCAAGGCCCTGTGCACCTCCGCCAAGCAGAGGTGATGAGCTCTCCTCACATCGGATAACGTGGCACATAGTAACGGCCGAGAAGTGTGTTAATGTGCAGCGCAGCGGTATGGCGTAGTGGTGAGGAGCAGGGCACATAACCAAAAGGTTGTTGGTTCAATTCCCTGCTGGAGCTCTGCTGCTGTACCCTTGGGCAAGGTACTTAACCCACAGTTGCCTCAGTAAATATCCAGCTGTATAAATGGATAACATTGTAAAACAACTGTAACCTATGTAAGTCGCTTTGGATAAAAGCGTCTGCTAAATGAATAAATGTAAATGTAAATTGCCTCAGTAAATATCCAGCTGTATGAATGGATAGCATGTTAAATTGTAGCCTGTGTAAGTTGCTCTGGATGAGAACATCTGCTAAATCACAATAATGTAATTTAATGTAATATTTACTAGCTTGAGCTGACATTTTGGAGATGATATCTGGCTCCTCAGTCTTCCTCTGTCTGCGCTGTATAGTGCCAGTAGTAACTGCTCACATCATTACTCATGTCTGCCTGTGCGCTGGCCACGCCCTGTCCCTCTGTCGCCCGGGTAACGCCCCGCCCCGCCCCGCCCGCAGGCTTGCGCTCTGCGCCCCGCTGCAGCGGATGGAGCAGGAGGTGGAGACGTTCCGGCGGCGTGCCATCACGGACACGCTGCTGACGGTGGGCCGCATGGAGAAGGCCCGCACCGAGTACCGCGGCGCCCTCCTCTGGATGAAGGACGTGTCTCAGGAGCTGGACCCCGACACCTACAAGCAGCTGGAGAAGTTCCGCAAGGTGAGCGGAGAGGAGCAGGGCTCGTAACCAAGAGGTTGTTGGTTCGATTCCCCACTAGGGCACTGCTGCTGTACCTTTTGGAGAGTTGCTTAACCCCAGATTGCCTCAGTAAATATCCAGCTGTATAAATGCATAACAGCAAAAACTGTAACCCACGTAAGTTGCTCTGGATAAGAGTGTCTGCTAAATGACAATAATATAAAGTAATGGGGGCCCCCAGCACATGTACAATAGGGAGAGGGAGAACTTGAGCTTGGATGAGAAAATATTAGGAGGCCCTGATATGCTGTGGCCAGTGAGATCCCATTTATAGCAACGTGTTGTGAGGTGTTCCCCAATGTGCTGGCTAAAGTCCCACTCTGGCTCTCTCAAGGTGCCCATGTGATCATCCTCCACTTCCACTGGCTAAAAAAAAAATTGTCGTCTCTCTTAGCGAGTGTGTGATGAGCGCCGGGGCACAAAATGGCTGCCATGCGTCACCCCCTTGGGTGTGACCTCATTTGGCGGCGGTTGGGGTGTGATGCACAGTGATTTCGGTAAAAGCGAGAGGACACTTGACACCAGCGGTCGTCCCTGCTGTAGCTGTCCTGGGGTTCGTCCATCGGGGGAGGGGGGATTGAGTTCCCACCTGGCCTCCAGGTGAACAGAGCCTCTCTGTGAAGGTCGGAGAGCAGTGCAGTCTGGGAAAGAAACGCACGCGCTCGGCGGGCCGGAGCCGAGATGGTGGCCGTCTCTCTCTGACAGCGAGCCAAGGACGGAGCAGCCACAGAGGGCACCATTCACACAGTAATAATGAGGTCTGTCATAAAACGCTGGGCGCCCAGTAAGTGAATCAATCAGCCCAATTTTCCGTAAGGCAATATACTTCAAAGCGATGTGACAGAGGGCTCCATTGAGTCCCGGCTGAGACGGTCAGGCTGTAACGGATCTAACGTGGAGGGGAATGTGAAAGAGGAGCGGGGGGGAGGATGTGGTGACAGCACGGTCACACGGAGCGGGGGTGTCACGCGGAGTGGAGGGTATCGCACCGCCCTCCTCAAGGCCCCGAGCGTGTGTGTAATGCTAGATTGAGCTCCGAACTGGGCTCGCT
>NC_050593.1:30044303-30056803 GCF_013368585.1 Megalops cyprinoides
CTGTGTGTGACCCAGCCCTGTGTGAGCTCACCGGCCCCCTCAGTGCCCCTGACACTGATGATGACCTCCTGCTCATGACGCCTGACCCAACCCCGCTCCCACCACCTCACCTCCCCCCGCCCACAGCGCCCCCTGCTGCCGGCATGGGCTTCATCCACTCCCCACCAGGGGGAGCCCTGGAGCCCATCCCCACAACATCCTCTGGGCAGGGTAAAAACCGACCTGACTCACCTCTTTCTGTACTGTAGGGAGGTGCAGGCCTCTCTCTGTGCTGTACCAGAAGTGGCCAGCTTTCTCAGCTCTTTTTTAACTCCAGCAGCTGAAGCACCTTATCTAACCCCTGCCGTCCTTTAGCCAGAGCCAGGGAATGCCTTTTGAGCCGGTGTGCAGAACTCTGGCATTTGCCCGGGCTCCAGCACCTGTCTCCCGGAGCTGCCCTCCCTGGCCTCACTAGCGCAGGCCTATTTCTGCGTTCTGTCTGCTGGAATGTGCAGCAGTATCCGTCCCTCTCTTTTTTTCCTGCTCTTAGCTTTCTTTGCCTGCTTTCGGTGAAGGGGCTTCCTGCGTTGTTCATTTGTGGTGTGACTCTCAGTGGGTATGACTCAGGTTTCTTCTCTGTTCATTTTTGTTGTGTTTGAGGGCTTGGTCTCAAACCCTTGACTCTCTCCCCTCTCTCTCTCTCTGCCTTTCTTCCTCCCATTCTCTCTTCCACTCTATCTCTCTGTCTCTCTCTGTCTGCCATTATTCCTCTCCTTCTCTCTTCTACTCTTTCTCTCTCTGCCATTATTCGTCCCCTTCTCTTCCACTCTCTCTATCTCTCTGTCTCGGCTGTTATTCCTCCCTGTCTCTCTTCCACTATCTCTCTCTCTCTCTCTGCTGTTATACCTCCCCTTCTCTCCTCTGCTCTCTCTCTACATTTCTGCTCCATTTCTCTCCCTCTCTCCCTCTCCCTCAGGAGCCAGAGACCTGCTCCTGGATGTCCCACAGCAGAAGCCTGCCCAGCTGCAGCAGCGGCAGCAGCAGGAGGAAGAGGAGGATGGAGAGAGGGCGGACCTGTCCTTTCTGCAAGAGATTCTGAGCCCGGGCCCAGCAGGGAGCAACGAGTTCAGCCGCGAGTGGCAGGACGCCTTCGGCTGCTTCGAGTCTCCGCCTGCCCCTGCTCCCGCCCCCGCCCCGGCCGCCCCCGCCCTCTCCCCCTCTCACCTCTCCAGCCCTTCCGGCTTCCTGCCCTCGCAGCTCCTGGACCAGAGCCTGAGCTCCACAGGTCAGCCATCTTTCCTATACTGCCCCCTAGAGATTTGGAGGAGCTGTCTGCTTCTCGCTGTGTTAGAAGGAGCACCGGGCACAGCTGCCTTCATGTAGATGTTGTGCTTTTTGGGCTGTGATTGGTACATCATTGTAGTGCTAATTAGATCTACTCTATTCACATAGTCTGCTGGCAGGACATCTCTTTTGGATGATGTTTGGATGTCAGGACTGGTCCTTTGTACTGATTTACCTTTCTAACTTCGGCAGGCTGGGCAACCCCGCCAATGTTCCAGGCCCCTCCCCTTCAGCCCCCACAGTCTACTGACCAGGCTCCACCCACTCAAAGTGCTCCCAAGATGACAGCCAATGGTGAGAGCTCTTTAAATTTACAATTTGCATAAGCGAGTTAGGTGCAGTTAGGTTTTTAATTAATCAAAGGGTACCATCAGCTGTGATCATTGGCCAAAGTGAATTGGACTTTGATCTACCATTGCCATAGGAATTCTGCGTTTCTAAGAAATGGGCTTTATTTTAACGCAAAGGCATCAAAAAAACAGCTACTTTGGTAGAAGGGTCCATAAGTGCCATAGACTGTGTGAAATGACCATATATTCTGATGTCAAAAGCGCTGTTTATTTTTGTTAAGACAGGATCCAACGCACTGTTAAGGTACCATGGACATCTGTCCTACCACATGTTAAGACAGGCCTTCAAAACACCTTATTTCAATGAGTCATCGTCCAAAAGGCTGTTTACTCTCAGAGCAGATGTTCCTGGGTGAATTCTGATTCCTCTGGCCTCCGGGAGGGTTGCAACCCTGCAGGGTGCTGTGATTGCAGAAAAGTAAGGACTCCAGCAGACAGGGGAAAAAGGATATGGCAAAAGTCCCATAAAGATTGCATCCTTGCAAATTCATCCCTGTCTGCTTCCTAGATGCAGTAGACCCAAGCTGTTCTTGTGCTTGTGGTTTTGTGTTTATTAGCAGAAGTACTCAATTTCTGAAATGCATACAGCTAATTTCAATTAAATCCTTGGTTATAATAAACACCAGTGAACCTATTGAGCACTGGCGGTGTAGAGTAGGGACCTAAAGCTACTGTGTCATCTCAGCTGAGCTACAGTGGTGACAGTGCACTTTTTGTGGCACGGATGCGGTGTCTGTGATGACCGGGCTCTGTGAGCTTTGCGATTGTTTCCGTGGTGACCGGGCAGGTTCCCGAGTGCCGGGGATTGTACACTGTGATGACTGGGCGCTTTTGAAGAGCTGGGGCTGTTTCCATGCCGATCAGACGAGCGCTGGCTGCCGGGGCCGGGAGTCTCTGGGGAAAAATGCCCATGTTTGGACAAGAACCCCCGCGCCGTCTGCCGTGTGAACGGCCCTTGCCTGCTTTTCTAACGGGCTCGACTGGACGGCGTGCATGACTGCACCGATAGTCTCAGATGCCTTTCACACCCCCCCTCCCCCCACACACACTCATATGCAGGGGCCCCTCTTTAATAAAATCACCCCCTCTAAAGCCCTCTGTTTGCGCCGCTGTCTGTCTGTTTTGAAGTTCATTGAGGAAAAAGTCAGTTCTCTCAGCCTGGGATCTAATGTTCTGCAAACTGTGGCGTCACTTGTTCTGCTCCGGCTGGTGGTTGCGTCACTGCTTGTGGACCGGCGCCCTGAAAAACAAGAAGAGCTCAGTGTTGCTTGAGTCTGTATGTTAAGATAATAAAGCTGGTCTAACAGAGCAGTGTTTATAGAGAGGTAATCCTGTTCAGGCCTGCTCTGACCCAATCAGTGTGTCTTGAATTGATCAAGCTTTGCACAACACCGGTCTCTCAGATGAAAATGCCAAACGGCAGTGAAATGTAATGTAATGGTGTCCTTGGTCGTCTTGGCTGTGGATGGCTGTGGATAGGTACCTGTGGCAGCGTTTTCCTCAGAAACTCTGCTGTGGCTGCTGCTGTTTCACTGACTGTCCTCTAAGTGGGGTGTGTGAGCTCTTTCAGGTGATATTTTTCTCAAATGGGAATTCCTCTGTTCAAACACACACACGATCTCACAGTGCGGTGATCTATATCTCTGATTTGTTACACTGTGTGTAAATCTTGAACACAGTAAATGTCTGAGAGAGGGCTGTTTGTGCTTTGGAGTAAGAGCCATCCCAGCCATATCCTGAGGCTGCCTGCAGGGAAGCAGCTTCCTTGGACAGATGGCCTGTCCTGTGTGCTGTGGCCTGCTGTACGTGTGTGACTGTGTGTGTGTGCATGCGCCTGTGTGTGCGCGCCTGTGTGTGTGTATGTGCGCCTGTGTGTGCTCGCGCCTGTGTGCGCACGTGTGTGTGTGTGCGCCTGCGTGTGTGTGCGTGCGCGTGTGCGTGTCTCACTCTGTGTTTCTCCCACAGTCCCCGCCGGCTCGGCCCGTGACATGTCCGCCTGGTTCAACCTCTTCGCCGACCTGGACCCCCTGTCCAATCCCGACGCCATCGGCCGCTCCGATGACGAGCTGCTCACCGCCTGAGGAGGGCACCGTGGAGCAGCACGGCAGGGGAGCCGGCGCGTGTGTGCATGCGTGTGTGCGTGTGTGTGAGAGGAAGCAGAGAAAGAGTGCATCCTCTCTCTCTCTCTCTCTCTGTTTCTCTCTCCCTTCCTCTCTCTGTCTTCTCCAGAAAATGCACATGTGCATAGTGAAGCATACACGCACACACTCGGGGTGCTGCTCAGCCAGGCTGGGGGGCGTACTTCATGAGAGGCTGGGGAAGGGTGATTACATGTCTCTAGAACCTCGGAAAATGATGCTAAGAATCCAGAACACTGCTACATGGAACCAGTTGAGGTTTGATGGGCCCTTTTCTGCTGTTAAAAACAACTACAGTTAATCCCTGAAAAGTGGTGTTTTGGTGTGCTCTTGTTGGTCGGCTAAGAAACATACTCACGGATAGCTGCTGTGTCTTGTTGCTAGCAACAGTAAGTACTTTGTGGAGTGGGGGCGTACTGAGCATTTAGGTGAGGCAGCTGATGGGATCCTTTGTTTATTTTATTGTTTATTTGTCTGTATCTTAGTAGCTGGGTTTTTTTTGGTAAAAGGTGGACTGGAACATAGTTTTTTTTTTCTTACAGGGAAGATGGGCTCATGGTTTCATTTGTTCTCTTTTCACGGGCGCAGCTATGTCGTTTAACACCACCACAAAATGAAAGCATCAGTCAGGCTGTGTGGATATCGGAGGCTTCTCTTAAAAAAAATATATATATATATATATTTAACCAAGTACTGAGTATCCCATTGCTGAGTAATCACCACTTTCCTGCAGTTTGCTGTGGTCTTGATCTGAGGTTAAGAAGTCAGAATGTTGGGTGCCACGGAGTGTTCTGGAATGTGTTCAGAGTCATGTGATCACACTGGATTGTGCATGTGCCTGGCTGTGAGTGTGAAAGTGAAGTGAAAAAATATATAACATTTTAAATGCTGTACTACTTTCTTATTTTATGAGTAAATCAATGGGAAGAGATTGTCAAATATGCAAAGCAAGGTTGAACGTACACGTACACACACACGCACACACACACACATGCACAGGGTCTGGGGGGAAGTGGGGAGAGGAGTTTATGTAGTTACACTAATCATTGACTCTCATTGCAGTGAATGAATACATTCTTTCAGTTACTCATTAAGAAAGATTTTTAATGACAGTTGAAGCAGGGTGTGTTGAATTATTTTGGAATAAAAAGCAAACATATTTAGGTGTGTGGTTGAAAATAAAGAGCTAACGTCTATTTTTATTATACACTGCTGTGGACCATATGTAACTCCAGTAAGAGATTCTAATAGAAACAGTAATGATAGTATTATTTAAAGTATTATTGTTATGCTGCATCTCATATTCAGGTGCATTTATAATCCCAGAAAGCACCAAAATCATCTGTAGTTCGGTCTATCTGGGTAAAATCCCTGTTAAAGGAGGACACTGGAAAAAAAGGGAAGGGGATGGGGGTGTGGGGGTGTGGGGTCGGGGGTGTTTAAATGTCTTACCTGCTGTACCACATGCGATCTAAATGCGTCTTTTAAACTGTGCTCCTACTGCTACATGGAAACATGGAAGGCTGCCTGACTCGCTGCAGAAAGCACATGGTGGCGGCTGTCAGGAGGGGGAAGTGCTGGCTGCCAAAAGAAGCAGAGCACATATCAAAGCCGGGGCTTAAGCAGAGCAGGGCCTGGGAAAGGGGGCTGTTTAACTGGGGTGGGGACAGGGGTGTTCAGCAGGATCATATACTTACAAAAGGAAATAGCGCTAATGCTAATGGCAGCACCGCTAAAGCGAGCCATGCTGCAGGGCGTGGGGGGGGGGGGGGGGGGGGGTTACCCAGCATGGTTAGCACACAGGTGTCCTTTAACTTAGTGACCTGCTTGGGAGCAGGGAACATTTTGCCTGCCGCTTGAGTGCTGATATCTGTCTGTGAAATGGTCAAAGCACAGTTTACTCATTTTCATGTACAACTTTCAACACTACTGATGGAGCATGCTTGAAGTCCCCCCCCCCCCCCCCCCCCCCTTATATAACATTTTGCTGTGACACAAGTATGCTTTTCCTCATATCAGGAGTTTAAATATTAATGTTATTGTGGTTGTGAGAGTAAGATGTTAATGTTAACACTGCATAGAGTTCTTTTTGGTATGCTGAAGAAGTCATACATGTATACATATGACAAGTTAGCGTCAGATGGAAGCATATAACTTTTGCCCCATGTGGTTTACACATTGCAGTGTGTATCATCAAGTGGATGAAAGATTTGGCCCTGACAGCTTTTATTATACTGAAAAGAATGTATATCAATCACAGATGCTTTAAACTTTTTACAACTATGCCTTTTATTTCCTTATTATTAAGAATGTTATTGTTGTGTTTGCTCAAATGTCAAACTTTGTTAAACAGGAAGCTGAAAATTGTTTTACTAATAGTTGTGAACTCCTGAAATAATAAACTTCTCATGGTCTTTTAGCTCAGTTCTTTTGGACTCTGAACTCTCCTCTTGTGTTTAAAAATCTACAGCTAAATGGCTTGTAATTTGAACCACAATTTGACCTCTGAGAGTTTGACAGAGTTGGTCTGGATGTTAAACTGGATGATAGAAAAAGCTTTGGTTTTGCCAAGAAGGGAAAAGGTTGTTCCTTCTTATGGGGGCTAAATTTTGGATACATATTTTTTTCCATTCGTACACTCTTTTGAAGTAAATATAAATTGGAATGCAAATGAAAAGAAACCAACGTTTTTGTCATGGTATGGTGACGGTTTCTTTTCAGTGTAAATACATGTCAGTTGAAGTACATGACAGTTGTGTCCCTGTCCTCCTGCTGCAGGTTAACCTGCTACTCCTGACCCCCTGACATCTTTTAAGGCTTTTCCATTCAGTAAAAGGCAGATGGCTGAATCTTACCAGATTAAAATGATCCCGTCTTGTCTGGTCAGTGGTCTAGCGCGTGATGGGTCCTTTGCACCTGATAAGTTGCCGGTATGAGCTCAGCGAAGACACTTGAAGACCTTCCTGCTCCTACCGTTGGGCCGCTTTCAGAAACTGCGGAGGCTGCAAGGTGCATATCACCAACTCATTACGGAGGGTAGCCAAACTGGGCCCAACAATCTTACCCTTTTCGATAAGATCTTTAATAATCACGGTGAGTCAGGTCTCATCCCAAAGAGGGAGGGTCATCCTGAACATTGTCCCTATCTCTGAAATGGGCCGTTTGACTTTATTGATCCAGAGAGAAGAATTCCAGCTCTATTGGCCACACCAGTAACCTGGTTTTCCCAAAATGTCTCCTGTTCACGGACCAACCAAGCACAGCCCCACTTAAGTAGAACTGTTTGGTGGGGAGGCAGTGACAGGGTGGCATGGCTGCTGGCCATATTAAAAATGAGCAATTCCTAAAACATTGTCTCTGCTAAAACTACAAAAAACAATATTTAATATAGACTAATGATATGAAACAGAAACTGAATATACTGACCTGAGCCCTGCGAATAAAAGCACATGGATCATTTGGGAGCAAGTGCAATTTTATTCTTTTCACGTATAGACAGCCTTGGTTCACTCACACCAGAGAGGAAATGAAGTTAAAGTAAATTAAATACAAAATAAAATAACGACAGAAATTAAAGAATTGAAAAAAATATTAATCCGGCTGTCGTGTAATCAAACGTTCGTATCCAATCAAATCCTTACATGTACAATGACTGAAAACCGATGCTTTGCTACATTTTTCTGTCTCACAAAGCGGGGACAAGTCTTTTTTATAAACAACTCTGCTATGCTTACGTCTGTCTACTCTACAGATTTGACAGCATTTAAATGTAAAGAGGAAAAAAAAGATCTTAGGTCATTATCGTCACAAAACTTCTCAAGACTGACCCTGCCTGAATAAGATACAGTAACTTTATCTATATAAATATATATATACTCAAAAGTAGCTATAGGTGCAGCTGATATAATCTATAGTATAGTACATACACACTTGAAATGTTTTTTTGTTTTTGTTTTTTTATACATTCCTGAGTACAGAACTACATAAGCAGTCATATGTTGTAAGAAGAAAAAGGACTTTTTTTCCCAATATCTTTTTTGACATTTTGCGTTTAAATATTTAAGAGAGACAAGTTACTAGGAGAAGGCCCCAGAAGCCTGAGCTGGTCTAAAGCTGGGGAAAGTGCTGGAATATTCAAGTACAAAACCAAGTCCTTACCGCTCAACATAATACCTTAAGACTAAAAACAATGCTAATGATGCTAACATAAAAAAACAAGATGCAAACTAGCATTGTGAACCACAAACTAAACCACATAAAAATAATACTAGGCTCTACACATGACACTAAGACAGGGAATGTGTGTGTGGTCTGTGTGGTCCTGCAAACAGCCATCTGAACCAGGTACAGTATGCACAAGTCCTTCAACAAAGCAACCCAGGGGACTCCCTACGTGCAACTGTAGAGCATCCAGGCACTGCCAGAGCATAAATACATCGTTGTCACGCGATAAGGAGTGGTCCTCTCGCAGCTGAAAGTGAAATGTTACTGCTGGAGCTCAGAACTTGCTAACACCAGGACTGTAGCACACCGCTTTGCATCTGGAGCCAATTGTGTCTTGACACCGGAGGTACCAAACTCCTGGAGGGCTGGAACCAATATCCCTGCTCTTAAGTGACCTAAATGCCTAAGTAGTCTTATATGATCAGGACTCTTTTCATTTCCCATAACGCACTGCAGTGTAACATCTCTTGCGTACACTGCACAGTTAAAACCTTGATTCCTCATGCAACTAAAAGTGTGCTTAGCCAACACAAAGCCGTCCAGGAGCAGAGCTTGATACCTCTGTTCTACACTGTAGGAGCGCCGCCTAACAGTGGACCTGACAGTCAGTACACTCACTCCTCACATACAATCTGTTGCTGGAATGTGCTCATGCCACATTTTATCGTCAGACTGCAATTCTGCATTCGAGTTTCCAAACACGAGGACACCGAAGGCGTATAGCTCCAAAGCCAAAGTTTGCGGAGGCTTTCTCCATGGGCGGCAGGTCAAAGCACTTACGCTGTCTATTACACAAGCTACCACTTCTGTAATGGCTTAAAAATCGAATTCTTGTTTGTGAATAATATGAAAACGAGCCTTTTGTATTACAACGCAAGCAAACAAATAAATAAAAGGATAATATAAAGATAAATTAAAGACAGAGAAAAGAATAAGGCCTAAGGGATGGATTGTGGTCCACTTGGTCAGGAAGTGTTCATGGTTGCTAGCACTGTGACACTGTGAGGAACAGGTCTAAGTGGGACCGCTTCTTATCTCAGGGCGAGTGGATTTATAATAAACACAAAACTGCAAACAGACACTCACAGACTGCGGTTCTAATAGTGAGGTAACAGCTTTCCCTCATTTATGAAGGTTTTTTTTATACACTGAACAGTGGACTTATCTGATGAGTGCTGGGAAATATGGAGTTAAAATCAATGATTCTATCCTCTGCCACTTTGCATCAAACATCAGGAAAGACTGAAGCTGAAAAGACATGCTGAAGCACAATGCATCTCAATTCTGCAAGCTTTGTTGGGATTTGGGGCCAGAACCAGTGTTCAGGAAGTCTCCTGTTCAAGTAATTTCATCAGATACGTTTCACCTCAGAACGAGGGGAATGACTACTTCAGCCCAGTTTAATTTGCACCGTTTGTTATATGACCAGTTAATTTCCTTAACAGCATTGTGCAGACTTCCCTCTTGATATAAAGTGGAAGGACAGAGAGAAATTGAGTGGATATGAAAGTCTCGCCCTACACAAACCCTGCCCTTCTGAATGTCACAGTGCCTTCTGCTGGAACGCCCTCTCCACGTTCTCCATTCACTCGGGACACAGTAAAGAGCATCTCGCACTTCGGTGACCAAGACCTGGTCAAATGCTCCCCCTTCTCCCTCTGGCACTGAAAGTTCAACTTGGACCAAACTGCATTTCAAACGAGTCAACGGAATAAGACTTTCCTACACAGGGCACCTAGCCCTGCTGTTAAATGCCACTTCGCAACAATGACACTGGCTGCATGTGTCACACACGCAGCAAAGTACAGACACATTTTCTTTTTCCTTATTTTCACAACTCTATCCTTCTCTTTGCACACACAAAGCAGGGAAATGAAACGGTTAAAGACTGCGGACACATAGAGAACCAGGCCGGTTTCTGACATCAGGCACGTGAGTATTCCCTTGCCCTCTCATCTCAGTGGTTGGACCCAGGAACTGGGAGGAGCTACCAGTGGTGACCCTCCAATCAGAGGAAAGAATCTGAAGGCCCTGGGTTTGACTCCATACAGAAGCTTGCAGACCTTCACTAACCTGGGCATGTCTCAAACCCAGGTTTCTTGGTCTTGCGGAGAGCGCCTCAAAATCACATCCTTGCAACGTAAACCCGTCTTTGACACTTTTGGAAAAAAAAGCACATTTCTGTGAAAAGGCTCCACGGTAAACTGTTACAAAGGGCAGCGGGATCTGTCCTCTTCTCACACGCACAGGCCACCACCACAGCTGTGTGCTGAGCCTGTGACAGAAATGCGCGGACTGTGGCTGAGCTGGGCGGGGCCTGTGGCCGAGTGGGGCAGAGCCTATGGCTGAGCTGGGCGGGGCCAGTGACCAAGCAGGGCGGAGCCTGGCCTGTGTGCGTATCACAGCACAGCTGCGGTTACTACACTACAGTAAGGGCTGCTAATGGACACACCTCTACAGCATGGGGGCCACACCCCCAACCATGTCTGCCTGCTGTTTTTGGACAAACTAAAAAGCTGCATAGCAAAAGCATAATCAGGTTTTCTTATTTCGTTTGCTTGTTTTCAGGTAGAGAATTAAGAGAAGGCGGTTTATAAAACAGTCCTTTCAAAGTGTGGAAAAAAACAAAGAAAGAAAGTTTTGAAATTCGAACGGGCGCTTGGTTTGGTTTTAAAAATGTTCCGATTCTGAAAGACGCAGTTTCTGGGTTTGTCCATCAGGGCGGCACTCTAGCTCTCAGGCTCCTCCAGGTGCCTGGGGAGGCAGGGCTGCTGGTTGGTGGTGCTGGTACCGCGGGTCACCCTCTGGTCCTGCTCCACAGCGAGGGGGGGTCCCATGGAAGGAGACAGGCTGCGCACCCCCATCCCGCCCGAGCCCTTGAGGGGGCGCTCCTGCGTGGGCAGAAGGGGTTTGAGGATGCTGACCAGGCAGAAGGCGGAACCGCTCTTGGGGATGAAGTTGACCTTGTTTCTGTCAGGACACAGGAACTGCGGGATCTCATGCAACGGCCTGGGCCTGGAGGTGAGGGAGAGGGGAATGCGAAAGATTGAGACACTCACATACATTACAGTCCAAAACACTTATTCTCCCCTCATTTTCAGCTGATCATACAGCAAAACAGATCACAGAAAGGACAGGGCCAGGGTTTTAGCTACTTTCTGAATGAAGACTTCACAATGCCGCAGCTATGACCAGAGCAAAGCACAGATATACATGGCTGCCGTAGACTGTCTAAAGAACATGAGGAAAGAAGAACACTGACGGGGCTTCCTCGAAGACCTTGACCCTCTCGCAGCCTTCCGGCGGCTCGCGCTTGAACATGTAGCTGTTGTTGGGCTTCGGGGACGAGGCGTACTTGGGGAGAGGGGAGCTTGAGCCCAGGTCTGGGGACACAGGAGCACTTGGGTTAGAGGCTGCTAATGGACAGGTGTCTGCATTTGCAACCAGGCCTCTTATCTGTAACAGCCTTTTAGGATGAGACGTTAAACAGAAGTCTTCACTCTGGTCATTAAAGGT
This sequence comes from Megalops cyprinoides, assembly GCF_013368585.1. NCBI lineage: Eukaryota > Metazoa > Chordata > Actinopteri > Elopiformes > Megalopidae > Megalops > Megalops cyprinoides. Next base: position 30,055,855 of record NC_050593.1, read on the forward strand.
CATATGGCACGCACCACAAAAAGAAGAGGATTCGCTACCCCGATCATTACATTACATGACATTACTGTCATTTAGCAGACGCTCTTATCCAGAGTGACCTACATAGGTTACATCAGTGCCAGCCAATCAGGCTCTTTCAGTTTCATAATCTTAGAATCCCCCCCAATTAAACTGACTAAATAACTCCCTCCCCAACTGATTCCCACCACAGTAAAACAGAACTGCTCCTCAGCTGATGCTGCCTGGTTAATTAAAGGACAAAGAGTAGCAGTGTGGTAAGGAGCAGGATTTGTAACCAAAAGGTTGCTGGTTCAGTTTCCCACTAGGGCGCTGCTGCTGTACCCTTGAGTAAGGCACTTAACACAGAATTGCCTCAGTAAATATCCAGCTGTATAAATGGATAATATGTAAACATTATAACCGATGTAGCTGCCCTGGACAGGAGCGTCTGCTAACTGAGAATGATGCTGTGATGTGATGTGATGTGTAATGGAAAGACAGACACAGAGGCGCAGACCTTTGCCCCGGCCGTCGCTCAGCAGGTCCTCGTAGGGGTAGGGGCTCCCCGCCCCGGTGTCGTTAGTGACGCTCAGAAAGGTGGGGGACACCGACTGAGAGCGGCTGCTGCTGTTGCTGTGGTTACTGCCCCGCCCGCCCCCGCCGCCGGCCCCGCCCCCGCCCGAGGGGGTCTGCGTGTCGATGCTGCGGGTGCTGCTGCTGCGCTGTGGGAGGGGAGGGGGGGCGCGGTGGCCGTCCGGGACGTCCTGGGGCTGGACAGGGGGAGAGAGAGGGGACAGGGTTAGGGTTAGGGTTAGACATTACAGATCCCAGAGCAGTCACGACTGTATAAAAATGCTACAGCCGAACAAATTCAACAGGTATTCCATATGATGGGGCGGCGGTGTAGCATAGTGGTAAGGTGCAGGACTCGTAACCAAGAGGTTGCTGG